>NW_015507237.1:31419-55975 GCF_001515645.1 Sinocyclocheilus grahami
TCACAATTTGTACAGTGTCCCACCTTTTTTGGAATTGGGTTTGTAAATGAAAGACGCCCACATCTGTCATGGGGGATTTGGCTATGACGTTTGAAACAATGATGGTGAGTAAATCCTTGAATACGCCAGTGCACATGACCTCATCATCATGAAGACATAGTTCTGCAAGCAGTCATCCCATCTAATTACCTACTACAGTGGCAACAAGAAGTCACAAATTGACTTCATCCTGGTCAGAAGACATGATTTGAAGTCCTTGCTCAATGTCAAGGCCATCCAGTATGAGACAGTTGCAGCCCAACATCATCTGGTCATCTTCAAGCTTGACATTGAACCACCAAAAGAACATAAAAAAAAGAATGAAATGGGCCGGTTCGCATTAAATGATGGAGGGTCAAAAAAAGAGGACAAAGTCATCACGTGCTTCCATCTGCTGCCAATCACGATAGCTGTAGAAACATGCAGACGAGTCGAACAATGGACTGGCGAAGCAGTATGCGCAGAACTTGGCATGACTATGCCAGGATGATGGCAGGTTGACAAGGAAGTATGGCAAGAAGAAATATCTCTCACTGACAAGGTCTGTAAAAACTGGCAGGAGTATCGCAATCACCTCATGAATGTCCCAGGTTCTGTTAGTTTGGACTTTCAGTTTGCACCTTTCCCTCTGGTCTGTTCGTTGTCATGGTTATTGATTTGATTTCCTCATTCTGTTCAGGTGTGTGGTTAATTAGCCTAGTTTGGTTTGTGTATTTAAGTTACTGTCAGTTCAGTTTGAGTTGGTTGGTTATTGTTTGTACCTCAAGTGTGCTGGTTGTAGATTACCTGTCTTGTGGAATAAATTTGAATTTATCTTCTTCTTCATCCACCTCTACCTTCAATCTCACAGTAGTGTGACAGAATAACCGACCAGAAAGAAAACAAAGCGGCGTGATTTACCCCTGTTTATTTTTTGTTTTTGTCAGTCTTTTTGTTTTTCCTCCCCTTCATGGATCACTTTGCTGCCGTTCGCCTGCTTTGCCTTGAGCAGGGTTACCACTCCTTCGAGTAGCATATGAAAGAATTCCTTGGTCTCACACATCTGACCACATTCCCGGATGACTGCCTGAACATGTTCTTAAACACCGAACGAAACACCGCTACACGTGCACAGTTGTCCGGGGAGGGTCCTCGAGGGAGCTTTGTGGAGTATGTAGAGTGGGTGCTGGTGTCCTGTGGATCGCTGCTGACTGAGAGCCAAATCCCACCGTGGCCGATGAGTCATCGCCAGAAGGAGCGAAAGAGCTGTGGATCGCCCTAGAGCCAGAGCCTCTTCAAATGTCTGTCCAGGTGCGAGAGCAGGGTGGATGAAATGGAGAGCAAGGGTGCAGAGAAACTCAGGATTCAATAGACTTTTATTCTGATATACCCAGTCATCTTCTGTCAACATCTGAAATCTCTGCCTATTCCTGTTACGGCCAAGGAGGCCGTTTCTGAACTCCCTGTTTGTCCTGAAACAACCATGGAGGTCGTTCCCCTGTCAGAGGCTCTTCCTGTAATGGGAGTCGGCATATTGTGTGTTTGGACTGCACACACCACCACTGCTCTTCACGAAGTGGTGCAGTCCACCTCTGAACTGTCTGTATGTCCCGTCACTACCATGGAGGTCATTCCCGAGAGATATAGTCCAAAGATGCATATACATGGAGATATATAGATATATTTACTCTATAGATATGTTTACTTCATATTTCTTCAGACAGAATCATAATTTCTATTAATTTTCCACTGATTTACATGATCTAATGAAAACTAGCAGCTCCCTGTGGCCTGTAGCACAAAGCGAGATGAACAAACTCAGAGTTGCAGAGTATGAGTTGACAAAACCTGATAAAGCCAACCTGATTAAGATCAGGTTCACTGGGCTCACAAAGCTCGATATAAACCTTTTCTCCCAACTCAGAGTTTGAACCAGAGTTTGTGATTAACTCTGGAGCATGTGCAGCAAACAGCCAATCACAGAGAACACGTGGAGAGCATCAGCAAAGCGTAATTTGGATTCACTTCTCGTGAGATCAGCGCAATTCACTTTTCTGCTGAAGATTAAGAGATTAAAAATGTAATAAATTTAAATGCATTTACAAGGCTGGAATAAACAACAAAAGATTGGCAGCAGAAAGAAAATGTCTATGCATTTTAAAAGTTGGATATATTAAAGCTTATACATAATTTAAACATGAAGCTTAAAATGAATTGCCACTTCATATAATAATTATATGAAAATATGAATTATAAACAATTACATTTAATATAATATTAATATAATAAATAAGTAGCTGCAAAAGTTGGGCAATTTTGTTTATAAAATTATTTGACTGTAAACTGCTTTAATTTGACGCATACACATAATTTATATTTGCCATTATAAGCCAGCTAAATAATATCCCAGTCCTCATTATTGAGATTAGGAAAGTAGAACACTCACATGCATTCATATACACACACGGGTATGCAATACGCCAACAGATAATATTGGAGCTGCCCCTCCTCCATACATGCATACATACACGCATATTAGGATGATAAACAACTGCAACCCACAAACACACAAGCTAGCTTAATAAGCATCCAGATATCATGAATTCACATCATGCTATTTAGCAAACTGCGCTCTTCTGATAACAGATGCTCCCTGGGCTGGGCAGCTGTAACTGGGTGCAGATAAGACATAATTATAACTGTTATTAAACAGATGAAGATAGCCTGTATGTGGTGGCCGTGATTGTGCGTTGAGTTTGGAGATAAGACGGAGCAGGTTATGTGGGTTACCTTAAAATGAGGTGTGCATATGAGTGTAAATCATTTGACTGCATATGTGTTGTGTGCAATTGATGTAGGATGTGAGAGTGTGCATGTGTGTGAGAAGCATGTTCAGTACAGTAGAAGATGATATTTTGCATTTGAGGTATATCTTCTCAGAGGTGGAACAACATTGCAGGAAAACCATCTTTTACAGTATAGTAGAGAATTACATTTCAAATGGACCGTGTTAGTGTAAGAATACCTAAAGAATTATGTGCAATAATGGCCTTAGGCTATTTACTTAAAGACAGTAATTATGGGTCTATAAATACATTTGTTCCATAGTTGGTGTGCTTTTAAAGGAATATGATGGTGAAATTGGTTTGGTTGTTAAGGAAGTTTTTGCTCTTGACCTACCTAGAGCAAAACAGCTAATAATACATAATTTATATTGACATCATCTTGATGGATGATGGTTGACATGGTAGACATGTTCAAACATTGATATATTGCGCCTGCATTTTTTTTTTTTTTTTGAGAGTGCAATTTTCAAATGTCATTCAAAAATATGGAAGTAGATGGAAAGATTTTTAGGGACAGCAACTTAAAAACAGGCCTGCTCCACAGACAAAGATATTGTATGGCTTCAGAAAATTTGCACAGGCAGAATGAACAATGGTGTTTTCTAAGCCTGACAGTAGATCATTGTCCACTTTTATTGAATGGAAATGAATGAAATCAGCTTGGACATCCTGGACTAGTTTGGTCTTGGGAAACAAATGGAATCCTCCAAAAAAGCTGAATACAGCACCAGAATGATGTTTGCTGTTTAAGTGTTACTAAAAGTTGCTAGAGTGATGTTTCTTTATAAAGAGTATGTTGGTTTTGGAAACCTGTTTGCGAACATTGGAAAACATTATTTTTTTGCTATTCGGTTTGATGTTGCTGGCACAGAAATTACATGCTGTTATTTACAAAGACATGACAGAACACAAATATGTTCAGTCATTAGGTTTGTTCACTGAGCACATTCACTGACAGGTGAGAAATTGCTACATGTGTACATGATAACACCTTCAGGCAGCGTTTTATTCTGATACGAACAAAAATGGCTCTTTTTTAGTAGTGGGTCATATGTAGGTATTTATATCAGCAAGTTGTATTTACTGAGAAAAGGTAATTGCTTCAAAATATATGTTGAAGTTGTTTAAGGGGCATCTGGTACTTAGAGCAGCACGTATCTGAGTCATCAATCGCTTAAATTACCATCAATGCATTATTTACAGTGAAGTCCAGTCATATTTTTATTAGCGTGCAAGCATATATTTTTAGCATCTGGGAGAGAGGAAAGAGTATGCTTGCATGAAAGGTTAATTGGGTCACGGTGGGCAAAGCCAGCTCATCTGCTCAAATTGGTCTATTTGCATAGATGTATTGTTGTGTGTAAAAAGAAGTGGTTCTCAGTTTTTGAAAATTAGTTCCACTTTGAAACTACAAAAACTTTTTCACAGTTAATAATTTTGCTATACTAATTGTCAATCAGTATTCTTTCCAAATTTTGCATTTAATGTAGAATAATGTATAAAATGCTACATTACTGTATATTACTCATGTAACATATGCCTATGTCCAAAGCATGGTCAGAAATAAATTTTTCCATTAAAGGGTTACTCCACCCCAAAATTAACATTTTGTCATTAATCACTTACCACCATGTCGTTCCAAACCCGTAAATGCTTCGTTCATTTTCGGAACACAATTTAAGATAATTTGGATGAAAACCGGGAGGCCTGTTACTGTCCGATTGGCTGCCAAGTAAATTACACTATCAAGGTACAGAAAAGAATGAAAGACATCGTCAGAATAGTCCATCTGCCATCAGTGGTTCAACCGTAACATTATGAAGCGACAAGAATATTTTTGTATGCAAAGAAAACAAAAATAACGACTTTATTCAACAATTTGTCTCCTCTGTCTCTCCGCATCACCGTAGTGCCATTTTGGAGAATATCCACTGAACACAAACTGCGTACACTATTCTGTCCAAAGACGAATGAAGCGAACGACATGGGGGTAAGTGATTAATGACAAAATGTTCATTTTGGGGTGGAGTATCCCTTTAAGGTATAATATAATGCATAAGGTATAATAGTCCCCTGGAATTGATTTTTAAGGGCATTTTTATACCTTTGTAAGGGCAATTTTCGGTCCCACTTTATATTAAGTGGCCTTAACTACTATGTACTTACATTTAAATTAATCATTTGGTACAGTGCACATATTGTGTACATACATGTTTTTACATTGTACTTATATCTTTAAAATACCTGCATGTAATTACATCTGTAATTAATTTCTGTAATTATAATTACACTGTTGACCCATCCCTTACACCTAACCCACCTTTAAACCTACGCATACCTCCAACCCTGTCCCAAACCTTACCCGTATCCCACCTCAATAGCAGCAAAAGTGTTTTGCAATACAATATGAACACAGTAAGTACATTGTACTTATTTTTTTATCTAAGTACATAGTAGTTAATATAATATAATATAATATACCACTAATATAAAGTGGGACCCAATTTTTTATAATTACATTATTAAATGTATCTGTGTTGTCTTTTCTGTCAAATTCTTACACTCAACCAGTTGCTTCAGTCAATCAGAATTCTATAAACTTTTACAAATAAAATATTACCTAACCTACATCAAAAGCCATATTCACACTGCAAAGTTGGAACAAAAGCTGTGTCTGACATGACATTTATTACATACAGTTTAATGCTGCTCTAAGGTGGCATACACAGCAATTACACAAAGTAAATAGCCTATAAATAATAAAATTAACAAATCAGGAACTTAGTACTGCAATTTCATAATAACTGTCAATTATTGCTCTTGATATTGTAATATTAAGTATTCATGTTGATAAATAGAGTACATTAAAAATAAAAAATAAGTTTGTTTGTGGAAACAGTGTATATTCAATCATATTCTGTCTACCCAGACAACATCTAAATGTAATGCTGTAATCTACACTTTTCATTCATTTTCACAGTTCACTTTAATCGTGACAGCCATAAGATATTTAGATCAACCACCATTTATCATTTGCATATTCAGTTTCTTTTCAATTTTTTTTCATCTTTAATCTATCCAAATTTATTGCTTGACCTGTTTCCCTTTTATTTGACATTCTGAGGTAAATTTTGACGCTTTGCTAAAATTAATCATTGGACTCATTGTTTGTAAAACACATGCACACATATGGATGAATGACTTCCTTCTGTTGTTAGACGAATTTGATCTGTGGTATATTTTGGTTTTTATAGCTTTTCTCTTTAGTTCTGTCTTCACACAGTAGATCTGTGCTAATAATGGATGAAAGCAATGTCACTGTGTGAGTTGTAACACCATATAAATAGTTTAACCTAATAGAAAGTTACATTGTGAAATAATTTGTACATTATGAATCTATTGACAATCTAAAGCGTAAGCATTTTTTGTATATGAGACATGCAAATGTTACTAACCATTTTAGGTTCATACCTATAGATATTGATTAAATAGGTGTAATTGATTGTATTTAAACTATCAGATTAAATGTTCAGTGCCATCACAAAAACATTTACATTTAAAAAAATTTAAATATCTATATAAGTTATGCGTGGGATAAGAAAAAAGAGATATAGCAGAGCTGATCCAAATAGCAGCTTAACTTTAATAGACAAATTCAAAAGTGTAATCTGTGAGAAGCAAAGTGACAGTGTGCCATGCACCTACAATACCAGACGAGGAACTTACAGAACTGAGGGCTACACACTAATTAAATAAATGAAGAACAGGTGTGAGAAATCAATGAGTAGCCACGTCAACTGATAAAAACATACTAGAAACCATGACAATCAAAATAACAGGAAGGAAGAGCAGGAAACAAAGACAGTGTTTACATGGGACCATAATGTGCGAAAGAAGGGTGAGAGTCTTTGTGGAGCAAGTGTCAGGACTGGTGGCAAAACAGACCAAGGGGGAAACTAAAGGTGGAAGGAACCACAGAGGAGTTGATGGTGGAAGGAAACATGGAGGAGCAAGGCCAAAAGCCATGTTGATGATTGACCAAGGTGGAGCCATAGGAGACCGAACAAGCCGAAGGGGTTCACACACAAATGGTCAGACTGGGTGGCAGGCTTTTCCTCTGGGATGGACATGGCTGCAGACTCTGGCTCTGTTGTGGGCATAGGCTCTGGCTTAGGGTCCATGGTAGGCTCAGGTTCACCTTCCATAGTAGGCTTGATGAGGAGTTGGAGGGTCTCAGAATGGTGGGTGGATGGACTGGGGGTGAAGGGGGATCCATTTTGTAGAAGCACCCAGTCAATGAACATCCCTTGAGGGCCATCTCCGAGCAGGTGTGCTTTCATTTGAGCCAAGTCTTGCCCAGAAAAATACACAAGAGGCTGTCATTGTTGTGATGGATGAGACGGATGAGATCTACAAACCTCTGTGCGTGCTCCTCAAGGGAGCAATCTTCCTGGCAGAGGAGGAGGAATTGAACAGCTGCAAGATCCACAAATCCTTTTTTTGGTCTAGTATCCTGTTATGTACAGGATGAGGAAAGAAGACAAAGATATAGCAGAGCAGATCCAAATTAGTGCAGTAGTTGTAGTTAGTAGTAGTAAACTAGTGTAACTTAATAGTAACTTTAAAATGTAGATGCAATATAATGGATTTGTAAAGATTTTTGTGTTTCTGAGCATACATAAAAACTGTTGTCCTTGAGTGGCCCAGCCAGAGCCTGGGCTTGAACCCAATCAAGTAATTCTGGAGAAACCTGAAAATGTGCGTCTGCCCATAACCAAACTGACAGAGCTTGAGAAGTGAAGAGGTGAGGAGAAGAATGGCAGATAATTGCCAAATGCTGATGTGCAAAGCTTGTCGCATCCAGTGTTGGGAAGGTTACTTTGGAAATGTAATAGGTTATAGAAGTACAATATAAGTAAAAGTAAAGAAATACAAGTTACCCTACTTAAAATGTAATAAGTAGTGTAACTTTTCAGTTACTTTATCAAAGTAATGTAACTGATTACATTTGATTACTTTTTGATTACTTTTCAGTAATCAACAGGCAACACTGATTCCTGTCAGACTTTCGAAATCCTTCATCACTTGAATTAAGATTATATTTTAATTTTAACGTACACATTGGATGCAAAAGTCACGTTTACATGGTGTTTGCATAAATGTATCTTAGCAGTGTGTGGACACAACCACCCTACAATGATAACAATCTATTCATTCTTATTTTTTAATCCCCAAAAACCTAAACAGTCTCAATTATCAAGCCATTTTGATTTTCTGAGCAGTATGATGTCATATTTGCTCAAGCCCTGCCCACAACCACTGAAGTACTGTCTAGTATTAGCATAGTTTCGCCCTCAGCCAGTTGTACGAAGTCCATCATTCTCTCCACACTCTAACTGCCGTAGCGACAATGTCTTGTAAGCAATGCTGGTGTTTTGTAGTTTTGTGATGTAGAAGAACATAAGAGTGTTAATTTTCTCCTGACATTAGAGCCACTGAGGACACAGTGCATTAGTTTTGTTTTTGTTGGTAATGGACCACCGAATACACCTAAATTCATTTATGTCTGCACAAATAATTTTACTCCAGGCTGCTTTCTGAATGAGGGACAATTCAAGGCACATTTGTTAAAAAGTTAAAACTCAAGGATAGATCAGTACCCATTGTTTGTGATCCAGCTGCACTTCAAGAAGAAGTAAGTTTCACACTTTATATTTTTTTAATGATCATTTGCAAATTGTCTTTGCTCTTCCACGGAAGAGAGAGGCGGGGTGAGCAGAGCTCATTAACATTTAAAGGGACATGCCCCGAAATGAGCCACTGTGAACAGAGCAAGGTAAAAAAGGGTGTTGTTTTGCATGATCACTGAGGAATTTTCATGAAAACCCTAAAGAATCATACCAACTTGTGGAAGATGGGCATCCAATGTCCCCTTTGAAGCACAGCCACTACAAAATCAGACTTACTTCAAGATCATTCTGAGTAATACATACACATATAATACATTTAATACACATACATATTTAAAATCATAACAAGAAATATTTTATTAGCTATGATACTGTTTTTGAAATCAAATCTTTGCATAGCTATGACAAGAAACACTGTCTGGAATCTAACAATGCCTTGGAAAAAACAGTTAATCTTAAAAAAATGAAGCATAGCTATACATAAACCCATAAATGAAACAAAAGAGTTATCAAATAAGAATGTTCTAAACTCCTGAAACATTGGTGTTTCTTATTTTAGAGCAGTCACTGCAATTCATGGAAGAAA
The DNA here is from genome assembly GCF_001515645.1 of Sinocyclocheilus grahami. Lineage (NCBI taxonomy): Eukaryota > Metazoa > Chordata > Actinopteri > Cypriniformes > Cyprinidae > Sinocyclocheilus > Sinocyclocheilus grahami. The sequence goes on from NW_015507237.1 coordinate 40,560, forward strand.
TCAATTAAATATGGATGTGGGAGTGTGTGTGAGCAAATCAGATGTATCCCCCTTTGTAATCCTTAATGTTTTCATAAGTAACTGTAATTTAATTGCAATTTTTTTCTCAGCAACGGTAACTGATTACAGTTACTTTTATTTTGTAATTAAATTGCGTAATTCCGTTACATGTAACTAGTTACTTCCCAACACTGGTCGCATCATACCCAAAAATACTTCAGGCTGTAAATGTGATTCAGCTAGCTAAGTACTGAATACTTATGCAATGCAATTATTTCAGTTTTTTTATTTTTAATACATTTACAAAGTTGTGACAATTCTGTTTTTGTTTTGTCATAATGGTGTATGGAGTGTAGATTGATGTGGAAAAAAGTAATTTAAAGCAGTTTAACATAACGCAGCAACATAAAATGTTAAATAAATGAAGGGGTATGAATAGTTTCACAGGCACTGCACACATGCACACACATATGAGATGTAAAACATGCAGAGAAAGCTGTTAGCTGTTTTCTTTTTCAGCAGGACTTTTAATTTGTAAAATGAAGGCAAAATTACATAAAAATCTCATTTGCATATTGTTCTAAATACAGTCTCATTGTTAAGCAGTGTTTTTGGCATAAGTATACATTTTTATTTTCTATAAAATCTAAATCATTTTATTGGTGTCCCCTGATTTCATGTCAGCCCTGTTACCCTCATCAAAAAATCTAGGAGGTTACATCATCTCTCAACCAGGATTCCAACACTTAAAACACAAGCATGTTTTACTGTTACTGTCAATCTGTTACTTTTTAGAGTAACAGGTTTTGACATGTGGGTAACAGGGAATGCCATAGATTAGGTTTCACCCTGTTTTTAAAGATTGTCTGTGTAAAATTCAAACATTTTAAAGGTCACCCTGGGTATATTATTGAGCTAATGCCTATATCCTTCAGTGCCATATGTAGCGAATCAGCTCATGGGGAAATATGAATAATTAACCATAACTAGTTATAATTAACTATTCATATTTTAGATCCACTGTAGATATTTAGCTGACCACTCAGGGTCAACTGTCTTGTCAATTCTAAGAACGTTAATTTCCTGGTTAAGGGAAATAACTTTCTTACTGTACAATTCTATAAGCTTGTAACGTAAATCTGCATGATTATTGACTCCGGTTATGAGTAAACAATGAACACGTCAAGTGTGATACAAGTAAGGTTTTATTAACTACACAAACACTTAAACTAGTCTAACATACCACATAAACACATTAAGCCTGTTAAATCAAATAAAAATTAGTGTGTCAGATTGGTCGAGACGCTACACATATGAGCATCAGTTACATTTTTTGTTAGTATTGTTGGTATTGTTACTATTACTATTGTTGTTAATGACCAGGATAGGATGATCAGTCTCAATAAAACTTTTTTTCCCCCCATAACTCAGTCAATAATGCATCTGTGTACATTTAATTACAAACAAGTGCAGCAAGGTGACTGCAGACTCTCACCCCAGTCTTGCAATATTAAGGAAAGTGAAACCAAATTTCAGCATCTAGATCTTGGTCTGGTTTCAGATGATCACAGAAAGATCCAGATCTGATCTTGCTTTATCTTCATCTTCCTTGCCTAATAATTGAACCAGATCAGTATATTTTAAGTTCTGTGAGGGGACACAGACAAACAGATAGATGCATTATCTAATTAAATACCCTTAAGACATTAGATCTCTTAGAAATATGATGTGCTAAATCAACAATGAACTGACTTTAACTAAAAATCTGACTGTTTACAATTGTCACTATTTACAACTATGCCAAGTAAGTGCAAACCAATATAATGCAATTTTAAAATGGTAAAAATTTACAGTAATGTAAACACATGTGCAGTGTTTTTTTTATTATTAAAAAAAATTAAAAATTATATTTGATACTGTCACAATACTGCTGTTAGGGAGACGAAGGCACGACTAAGATTATAACAGCTAATCCTTTTAATGGTAATCCACACAAAGAAGAGGGTCTAACACACAGGGTAACATCAATAATACCGGACGAAAACTGAACTGAACAGACTACAACGTACAAAGTAGAGTAGCTAACAAAGTAGAGTTCAAAGTAGGGTAGCTAACAAGGGACAGACAGGTGAGGAAGATCAACTAATAAGGACACAGGTGAACTGACTAACATAATCAAACACAAGGGAAAAACTGGGTCACACAGAGCACATGGGGAAAGAAAACACAACAAAACATCCATGGGTGTGACAGATATAACCTTCCAGGTTTTTCCATTGTAACTTTAACTAAATTAGATTTTAACAAAGCCCTTTTTTAACATCTCACTTGTCAAAATATATATTTTTCTTAATTGGTATGTGGTCACCCTCCAAAATTAGGATGTTCTTGGTCATTTCAATGACAAATATAAAACTATTAAAAAATTCCAAAATTTTAAACAATCCGAGTGAAAAGAGGGACTAAAATGCTGCTCATATATGTGAAAACTTACATAGTTCTGATTAAACTATAGTATCTAGTAATGCTTATGTCGGTAACAGGGTTGACAAAAATATAAATCATAAAATAATAAATTTCATAGCCTGATATGGCACAATACAATTTCTTGTCATTTTAAGGTGTCTTCATTTCATAGATATTTAAAAAATGTTGATTAAACTAATTTTATTTTTCAATTTTTCCAAGTGAAGAAGGCACCGATTTCGTGGAATGACCCATACATATGACCCTGGACCACAAAACCAGTCATAACGGTGCGTTTCCACTGGCACGTAGCGAGTGCAGCGGAGCGAGTGTTATCAATTCATTCCTATGGAAGTTGACCTTAAACGCTTGTGTGTTGCATTATGGGATTGAAAGCAGCACAGAGAAAGCGTTGAGAGTGCCCGAGAGCATCAAAAAGTTTGGGAATTCCTCGACTTTATGCAAATTTTGAGCAAAATACGCCAGGCAACAACCAGTCGCTGTGAAAAGAAGATGAAATGCAAACAGGGTGAAAACATTGTTTTTAGACGCGTGCTCTGCCCTAAATTTGACACGCCTCAAAGCAGTGGCATTGTGGCGTTGCCAGCGGCACTGAGCGCAGATTTGACGCTGTAGTAGAAACGCACCATAAGGGTCAGTTTTGTGAAATTGAGATTTATACATCAATAATAATGATTTATACATCATGAATAAATAAGCTTTCCATTGATGTATTGTTTGTTAGGATATGCCAATATTTGGCTGAGATATAACTATTTGAATATCTGGAATCTGAGGGTGCAAAAAAATCTAAATATTGAGAAAATCACCTTTAAAGTTGTCCAAATTAAGTCCTTAGCAATGCATATTACTAATCACAAATTAGGTTTTGATATATTTACGGTAGGAAATTTATGAAATATCTCCATGGAACATGATCTTTACATAATATCCTAATGATTTTGGCATAAAAGAAAAATCTATATTTTTGACCCATACAATGTATTTTTGGCTATTGCTACAAATATACAAGTGTTACTTATGACTGGTTTTGTGGTCTAGGGTCACATATATACTTATACTTATGCACACACTACACACACACACACACACACACACACACACACACACACACACACACATGTTGTGTTTCCATGTTTTATGGGGACATTCCATATGCGTAATGGTTTTATACTGTACAAACTGTATGTGCTATTGCCCTACACCAACCCTACCCCTAAACCTACCCCTTACAGGAAACTTTGTGCATTTTTACTTTCTCAAAAAAACTAATTCTGTATGATTTATAAGCTTGTTTCCTCATGGGGACCTCAAAAATGTCCCCACAAAGTCAAAATTTACTAGTATTACTATCCTTGTGGGGACATTTGGTCCCATAACGTGATAAATACCAGGTACACACACACACACACACACATTTCTGTGAATTATGGGGACTTTCCATAGACTTCTATTACTTTTATACTGACCAAACAATATTTTCTATCCCCTAAACCTACCCCTTACAGAAAACCTATTTGCATTGTTACACTTTCAGATAAACTTCATTTACTATTTGTAATAATTTTTTCCCCTCGTGGAGACCGCAGGCCGGTCCCCACAATGTCAAACTTTTCAAGTTTTACTATCCTTGTGGGGACATTTGGCCCCCACAAATGTAGCATAAACAAGCACACACACACACACAATGTGCAATGTGTTTTTTTTTGCAATGTGTTAATATTAGCATATTTTTATAGGAAAAAAGCCATAGATCCTGGTTTCTGGTCTCGCCTAATATGTTTGTGTCACCCGTTCGGGGTTTTAAAACCCTCACATTTTATTCCAGTTGATTGAATACCAAACTTAGGGCATGTGGTCCTCACAGTCATTTTAAAAGAGTTCAGCACTGAATGATGATCACCATAGTGTCATTATCCTGCTGAGAAGAGTTAGTCAATATTAAGACTCAATATTTTTTCTCACATTTCAGTGAGTTCTCAAAGGACTACAATTTGTGAATAAGTAATGTGCCACTAAGGCAAGAGCCATTTGTGGCTTTGATATTTCTTCAACATCATCACCAAGGAACTCTCAGAAGATCAGTGTCTGACTGTGAAATGATGGTTCTACATGACATCTCACTGTGAGCTTTTACACAACACAATTAGTTACATTTCTCAGATTGAAGAACAAGACCGTAGTGGGAAGGAAATATGAGAGCAAGAAAGAGGAATAGGAGTTGTAAATTGGAGCAGGTGGGCAGCATGAAGGACTCTGCTCTGTCAGTCTCTAAAAGGTCTGATTTAAAGGTGCAAGACAGAGAAAATTCAAGCTGCGAAAGTCATTGTCAGTTAATAGATTTTGCGTTAACACAGGCTCTTCTCTTGGTGGCAGTCCATTTACCGCAGAAACCCAACAGGTGTAACCCTGTCACAGCTCCTTGGCTTCACCCTGTAAATTTTGACAAGTTATCCACATGACTTCTCCCTGCACTACATGATAACAGACATCCCGATCCTGTTACACCTTGTCAAATGAACAACTATTCAATTCTAATGTGTGTGTTGAATAAACAGTAATGAATTTTTAAGAATCCCACAGGAAAGAAGCTTGGAAAATTTTGCTATATTACTACAGTATTAAATACAGATCTATTTGACATAGATATTTCTATCAGCACACCCACTATTTTGCAGTGTAAAATCGGTATTAAAATATATTTAAACAAGGTCATTGACAGAAAACGTATATGCAAATCTCTATGATAATGATCTCTAAAGAAGCTTAAGTGGAGACAGGTGAACAAATCACTGCAGATGTGGGTTTGACCTACTGCAGATGTGGGTTTGACCTGCACTGCCATATTAAAAACACCAAATCAGAAGGTGTTAACTGACAGAAAACGTATATGCAAATCTCTATGATAATGATCTCTAAAGAAGCTTAAGTGGAGACAGGTGAACAAATCACTGCAGATGTGGGTTTGACCTGCACTGCCATATTAAAAACACCAAATCAGAAGGTGTTAATACTTATTGCTAGTTTTACATTAAACTTTATATTGATACAACTGAAATATTCATAGTACGTAACTATAAATTTTTTTTAAGTAGTATTTCTACCTTTAGTGGAATCACATTTTTAGCACATTTGAGATTTGAGTTGTATTTTGTTTATTTACGTTTATAATTTTGAAAATGTCTACAGGGGTCAAGAAATGTGTCTTAACTGTAACACATGGGCAATACATAGTTTAATCAATCAGACAGTGCAGTGTAACAAATACTTTTTTGAAGTTGTCAATAAAACAAAGATTATTGAAGTACTGTATGTAGTTAAAAACTACTTCAAAGCTAAATTTGTTGAATGGCACAACATGTATCAATATGCATGTACCAATCAGCTGCTAGATACAAAAGAAGAAGAAAAAAAGAAATGTCATCTCATTTCCAACTGCTTTTATTTGCAGCATTTTTTTTTTTACATTTTTTGTATTAACATAAAAAAGTTCAACAACTGAGACATGAAATGAACTGATAATAAACTGATCTGGTTTTGTGCTCCTACAAACAACATACACTGAACAAAATTATAAACGCAACACTTTTGTTTTTGCCCCCATTTTTCATGAGCTGAACTCAAAGATCTAAGACTTTTTCTATGTACACAAAAGGCCTATTTCTCTCAAATATTGTTCACATATCTGTCTAAATCTGTGTTCGTGAGCACTTCTCCTTTGCCGAGATAATACATCCACCTCACAGGTGTGGCATATCAAGATGCTGATTAGACAGCATGATTATTGCACAGGTCAATACACAGACAGCGTGTATGGCGTCGTGTGGGTGTGCGGTTTGCTGATGTCAACGTTGTGGATCGAGTGGCCCATGGTGGCGGTAGGGTTATGGTATGTGTAGCGTCTGGACCAATCAAACACACAATATATATTTTGTTAGCTATATTTAACAAATACTCTGTAACACCCCTCAGTTAACAAGCCATATGAGGACCTATGGACGCTTCCCCCGAAATGCGTCTTAACACCTCAGAAAGACACCAGGTCCCTGGTCACCATGGCAACCAACGCTGATATCACTGGTTTTGGCCCAAAGGAATGTGGATAGAGACACTCACTACATTTTCCATAGGAAAAACCCAATGCACAGTAAAAATGGACTCTTCTCTAATTAATTCATAGGAAAACCTTTCTTTGAATGAACACGCATATCCATTCATGTCATTGTGTATGTTGTTACTGTCCTTGTATATTGTCTCTTATATTGTATACTGTTTTATGCAGGCTTATAATGGAACCACTCGTTCCTGTCATCTTACCTATATGTAATCCTACCATGTTTAGTATCTATGAAATTGTCTTCTGATGATCTAAACGAGAGTGCATATTATATGTTGGTTCATAGGCAATATATTAGTGTCCTGAGAATCTTTAGTAATTTCGATTCAAGTTCCATATGCAAATTACCATGCTTCCACACAAAGGGTCATACAACTCCCCAGTATTTCCAAACTCCCACTTGGGATTTCAGCCTTTGAGGCGTGAATCTTCTCAGACCTTAAATGCCTCACATTAGTGACCCGCCCCTAGTCGGTGGTTCTGTTAGAGTCTGGGAAGATGTGAGCTCCAATGCTGCTAAGAACCCACTAAGTTCGTGCCAGGCTGTGGCCTTGACTTTCCATTCACCGGGATTCTCTGACTCAAACTGGTTCTTTTTCATCAACCAACTTCAGCAAAGATCAACTTGAGCCTTCAGATTGCATCAAGCCTCTCTTTCAGACAGGCGAGACGTGCAAGTATTCAAACGTAGTCTTATTAATTGATACATTAGGTATAATTTGTGCCTTTTTACAAAGGTGTGTTTGAACTAAGAATCTGATGTTTCCTTTAGGCTGTAGATCTGCTGAATATCAAATGGTACCATAGCTCCATATTTTTATTTCTCTTCTGTTTACTGCCTAAACTTTAACTCCTTTTCCTAGAACAACTGTATGCGTGTGTGTGTGCGTATGTGTATGTTAGACTAGTGTAAGTGTTTATGTAGTATGTTAGACTAGTTTAAGTGTTTATCTAGTTAATAAAGTCTTACTTGTATCACACTTGACGTTGTTCATTGTTTGCTCATAACTGGAGTCCCTTAATCATGCAGATTTATGCTACAGGCTCTGTGTAGAATTGTACAGTAAGAAAGTAATTTCCCTTAACCAGGAAATTAACGTTCTTAGAATTGACAGACAGTTGACCCTGAGAGGTCAAGTAAATACTTACAGCGGATCTAAATATTTATAATTAATTATAACTAGTTATGATTAATTATTCATATTTCCCCTTGAGCTGATTCGCTACATATGGGCAGGCGTATGTTATGGACAACAAACACAGGTGCATTTTATTGATGGCATTTTGAATGCACAGACATACCGTGACGAGATCCTGAGGCCCATTGTTGTGCCATTCATCCACGACCATCACCTCATGTTGCAGCATGATAATGCACAGCCCCATGTTGCAAGGATCTGTACACAATTCCTGGAAGCTGAAAACATCCCAGTTCTTGCATGGCCAGCAAACTCACCGGACATGTCACCTATTGAGCTTGTTTGGGATGCTCTGGATCGGTATACGACAGAGTGTTCCAGTTCCTGCCAATATCCAGCAACTTCGCACAGCCATTGAAGAGGAGTAGACCAACATTCCACAGGTCACAATCAACAACCTGATCAACTCTATGCGAAGGAGATGTGTTGCACTGCGTGAGGCAAATGGTGGTCACACCAGATACTGACTGGTTTTCGGACCCCCCCGGACCCTACAATACAGTAAAACTGCACATTTTAGAGTGGCCTTTTATTGTGGCCAGCTTAAGGCACACCTGTGCAATAATCATGCTGTCTAATCAGCATCTTGATATGCCACACCTGTGAGGTGGATGGATTATCTCGGCAAAAGAGAAGTGCTCACTAACAAAGATTTAGACAGATTTGTGAACAATATTTGAGAGAAATAGGCCTTTTGTGTACATAGAAAAAGTCTTAGATCTTTGAGTTCAGCTCATGAAAAATGGGGGCAAAAACAATGCCCGTTTATAATTTTGTTCAGTGTATATATATTCACTATCTCATGTCAAATCCATCCATGAGTTACGCATGATCAGGGGTCCCCCCATGACAATTAGGTGACATTAGCAGATTGATCAGTCAAACCTCCTACCATAGTTGTCAATAAATGGCATGGATCTCTTGACATTATAATCAACATAAGTACTGTACCAATTGACAATGATTACTGACATGACCTTCTTTAAAGCCTTTAATGCCACAGTGTAATGTTTTACAAGGCCCGGTGTCATTTAAAATGGGCAGCATTAAAAAAGGCTAAAAAGGTTGACAGGCATATCTCACCTCAAATAAACCACCTGTTGTGACTTATGAGCATTCAATCATGAACTTTTGTGGTTCTCTTGATACTTTTTAAATCTTGATGTGTGTGGAAAACAATATTATAAGAGTGAAAATTTAAATGTGTACATTTATTTTTGTGCTTGCAGGACTGTTTAATGCAGTATTGGAGGAGGTCCAGGTAGCCCAAATACTCTATATGTTGCCCTTTCGAAGGATAAAATGCCCGGAGGAGATGTCAGGCTTACTGCTGAGGTGTGTGTGTATTAATGGCATATGGGCCAGCTGAAGCTTGAGGTATGTGGCATATGCTTCACTTTTTGCAGTTATACTTTTTTCCAAGCCCATCTGCACCACCACACCCCACTGAGGAGGACAGTATGAAGGTCATTAGGAATGTGTGTTTCTTACATAAAATATTATAAGCAGAAGTTTTATGTGTGATCATATGTGGTTTACTGAACTAACACGAATTGCTACATTCTGGTGTCTGAGGTAATTGCACGTTCCCATGTTGACATAAGGACATATATACATTGACTCAGGACTGGCACATAGTCAATATTCAATGACTTGGATCGGATCAGGGGCACAAAATGCCTGATTGGGACGTCCCTAATTATCATAAAATCTTAGATTCAATCTTTTTGACAACTTGTTTTCTGTCGCAGTCTTCAGCCGGTGTGCCCAGGAGGGCCACCAGATGACTGTGTTCTGGGAGCACATGGCTTGTGTTGTGTTTGTCTGTTGCCATGTGCTCTCTCCTGTCTATTGTCTGGCCCCTCCCATCTTGTTACCTCGTTATTGTTTTAGTTGCTCCACCTGTGTCTCCCTCGTTAGCCTCCTCGTTTGGTTCCTATTTATTCTCCTTGTGTCTGCCGTCCTGTGCTGATCCGTCATTTCTCATTGTGTGTGTTTCGTGTCTGCATGTGTGCAGCTTTAGCTCTGCCTGTCTGTTTTTCCCCCTCGGGGTGGTTTGAGTTTGTTTTTGTTTCATTTTTTATGACTAAAATAAAGTGCCCTTTCTCCAGCGATTGAGTCCTCGCTTCATCTCCCCGCACGCACCGTGACAGTTTTCTTTCAGTTAGCACAGGTTTTGTATTTCTTTTTGGATAGTTGAATTGTATAACCAGGCCAGAAACAGACTAACAAAGGTGATCAGAGTGGTTAAAAAAAGCTACTCTGAAAAGCCGAAAAAACAGTTTTCAGCCAACGACCCAGAATCAGTCTGTACAGGTCTGAGAAGCATCGCAAAGTACAGGACACCACCCCCACAATCTGTAGAGAATAAACTGGCTGATGATCCGAATGTGTTTTATTGCCGATTTGAAAAGCCCAGTTTCATACCCCCACCCTCTCTGATCTACACTTCACACATTTACCTATTCCCCCTGCAACTCCTTCCCTCCCTCCCTCCCCTATTGTCCAACCTGTGCTTAAGGTCTGTGTACAGGACATGAACCAGGTCTTCATAAAACAGAAGACTATGAAAGCTTAAGGCCCAGGTGATGTTTCACCTGCCTGTTTAAAAGTCTGCGCTGACCAACTGGCCCCCATCTTTACACAAATCTTCAACAGATCTCTAGAGCAGTGTGAATCTCCCTGCTGCTTCAAACGTTCAATTATCATGCCGGTCCTCAAAAAACCCCAAATCACTGGATAAATGACTGCAGACCTGTTGAGTCCCTCATTTGAGAGACTGGTCCTGGCCTACCTGAAGAACATCACTGGACCCTTGCTAGATCCTCTTCAGTTTGCCAAAAGAGCAAAAAGGTCTTTGAATGATGCAGTCAACATGGGACTGCAATACATCCAGCAACACCTCGACAGACCTGGGAATTACACAAGGATCTTACTTGTGGACTTCAGTTTGGCCTTCAATACCATCATGCCTGATCTTCTCTAAAGACAAACTGACTTAGCTCTCCGTGCCCACCCCAATTTGTCATTGGATCACCAGCTTCCTGACAGACAGGCAGCAACTAGTGAGACTGGGGAAACTCACATCCAGGACCCTCACGATCAGCACTGGTGCCCCTCAGGGATGTGTTCTCTCCCCACTGGTCTTCTCCCTGTATATAAATGACTGCATTGCAAAAGACCCCGCTGTCAAGCTGCTGAAGTTTGCAGACGACACTACAGTCATCTGCCTCATCAGGATGGTGACGAGTCTGCATATAGAACCGAGGTTAAGCAGCTGGCTGTCTGGTGCAGTCTTAACAATGTGAAGCTTAACATGATCAAAAATGTGGAGATGATTGTGGACTTCAGGAGAGACCCCCCCAGCACTCCCCCCACTCACCATCATGAACAGCACTGTGGCTGCAGAAGAGTCATTCAGGTTTCTGGGCACCACCATCTCACAGGACCTGAAGTGGGACATTCACATAGACTCTGTTGCATAAAAAGGCCCAGCAGAGGTTGTAATTCCTTCAACTAGCTGAGGAAGTTCAACCTGCCACAGGAGATGCTTAAGTAGTTATACTCTGCCGTCATTGAGTCTGTCCTGTGGTCATCTATAACCGTTTGGTTTGGTTCAGCTACCAAATCACATATCAGGAAATTATTATGGACAGTCAGGACTGCTGAGAGGATTATTAGTGCCCCCTGCCTAACCTCCAAGAACTTTACACCTCCAGAATGAGGAAAAGAGTTCAAAAAATCCCCTCAAAACCAGCCCACTTTCTATTTGAATTGTTGCCTTCTGGCTGATGCTACAGATCACCAAAACAGCCAGAAACAAGAACAACCCCACCCCTACCAAGGCCGTATTCTACCTAAACAATATATAACACATATCCAATAAGTCAATAAGTTTTAATCAAATGTGACAACAACTAGGAAACAGTTATTTAATTTGCTTGTGTTGAACATTAAAAATTTTCTCACTTACCTTGTGTTAATACGTGAAAATATATAGACAATAAGATGTATATATATATAGTCTATTATATTTCAGGAAGACGGTCACCTGCATTATATTTGGGGGTCATTGGTTTCATTACGGTTTCATTAAGTATGAGAACCCCTGCCTTTGGGGAAATTATCAGTGTTGGGGAAAGCTACTTTTAAAAGTAATGCATTACAATATTGCGTTACTCCATAAAAAATAACTAATTACGTTACTTTTTATGGAAAGTAATGCATTACATTACTTTTGCTTTACTTTTAAATCTGGACAGGGCTTGCTTGCCCACTTGTTTGATTTTAAAATATAAAAAGTTCTATTTTTGGCAAATATAAAAGCCTTTTCACACGAAAAGTGAAATGAATAAGCCTCTGGCTGAAGGGAAAGTAAATTTGAATCCATACAGTAGAATGCAGAAGAAGAAATTTCAACACACTTCAGCAAAAAAAAAAAAAAAAAAAATTTTTGTCTAGAGTCATTTTTGCTCATTAGTATGGTTGAACTGGATCATCGAATGTCAGAAGCAAAGACATTGGTTAATAGAATGGGATTAAATACATAAAGGATATTTGTGTTGTTTATCCTAGGTACTACCAAAAGTCCAGAGTTTTGCAGTTGGTTTAGATGCAGTGATAAGTTTATTTAGGTCTTCCTGTTCTATAGTTGTAAAACACTGCAGTTTCTCTTTTGGTGCAATGAATGAAGCTGAAGTATTATACACTGTAGAATCTACATTTGTTATTGTATTTCTGATGTTATCTATTTTATCAGTGAAGAAATTCATAAAGTCATTACTATTAAACTGTGAGGGAATATTTAGATCGGATGGCGTCTGGTTATTTGTTAATCTAGCCACTGTGCTAAATAAAAACCTTGGATTGTTTTGGTTATTTTCTATGAGTTTGTGGATATGCTCGGCCCTAGCAGCTTTTAGAGCCCGTCTATAGCAGGACATACTGTTTTTCCACGCAGTTCTAAAAATTTCCAAGTTAGTTTTTCTCCATTTGCGCTCAAGACTACGAGTTTTTTATCTTGAGAGAATGTGTATTACTGTTGTACCATGGCGCAGTACGTTTTTCTCTAACCTTTTTCAATTTTATGGGGGCAACAGCTTTTAATGTATTAGAGAAGATGGTGCCCATGTTGCTAGTCATTTAGTCTAGTTCATGTGTACTTATTGGTACGCAGAGCAGTTGAGATAAATGAGGCAGGTTATTTGTGAATCTGTCTCTGGTGGCTGGAACAATAGTTCTGCCCGGACGATAACGCGGAGCCATATAGTTAATATTACTCATTTGACTCATACTAGAGAGGAGGTCCCTCCTGATCGGAATCTCCAGGGGAGAGCCGTCGAGGAGGGACACCAAGTCCGAGAACCATACTCGGGCCAGCCAGAACGGGGCTACTAGCAACAGACGGATCCCATCGCGGCGTACCCTCGCCAGAACTCCCAGGAGCAGAGCAATTAGGGGAAAAGCGTACAGACAAAGCCTCGGCCACGTCTGCACCATGGCATCCAGCCCCATTGGAGCTGGATGCGTGAGGGAGAACCAGAGCGGACAGTGTGTCGTTTCCTGCGATGCAAATAGATCCACTTCCACCTGGCCAAATTCCCTCCAAATGAGCTCCACCACCTCGGGGTGGAGCCTCCATCCCCCAGGACTCAGCCCTGTCTCGACAGGATATCTGCCCCCTGATTTAGATACGCGGCGACAAGGAGCCCCTAACATCGGGCCTTGAACCAGGAACCAACGTTTCTTCCACATGTCTAAGGCACATAAGCATCGCCGCGTGACCGTGATCATGCGAATCGGATTCCCCCTCGAGGAAAATTCCTTGGTTCTGAGCCACCACTGTAAGGGTCTCATGTACAGCAGGCCAAAGGTATCACATTGGACGCTGCTGCCATCAGGCCCAACAGCCTTTGAAACTGTTTGACAGTGAGTGACTGGCCTTCTCTTACTCTCATGACTGTCGTGAGGATTGACGCGATTCGAGCAGGAGACAGATGTGCCTGCATCAAGGTTGAGTCCCACACCACACATAAATAAGTGGTTCTCTGTAGTGGAGAAAGAATACTCTTCTTGACGTTTAGGCTTAAACCCAGCTCTCTCATATGGGCGAGGACGACATCTCGATGCCGAGCCGACATCTGCTCCAATTGAGCTAGTATTAACCAATCGTCAATATAATTGAGTATGCGGATGCCCTGGAGTCGCAGATGAGCCAGAGCAGCATCCACACACTTCGTGAAAGTGCGGGGTGAGAGTGACAGGCCGAAGGGAAGAACTCGATATTGGTATGCTTCGCCCCCGAAAGCAAACCTTAGGAACTTCCAGTGATGAGGGAGGATGGAAACATGGAAATAAGCGTCTTTGAGAGCTATCGTAACAAACCAGTCCTCGGACTGGATTTGAGATACTATCTGCTTGATAGTGAGCATCTTGAACTGAAGCCGTTTGATAGCGCGTTTCAGAAGACGGAGATCTAAGATCGGACGCAACTCCCCATCCTTCTTCGGAACGATGAAGTAATGGCCGTAGAACCCGGACGCTCTCTCGAGAGGCGGAACACGTTCTATGGCGAGAGGAGGAACACGTTCTATGGCCCCCTTCCTCAAGAGAGTATCTACTTCTGCGCAGATCCGTTTTTGGTCTAGAAGACCCTGACTGAGAGTGTCGCCCCGACCCCCGATCTTTCTGTGGAGGGGTGCGGTTTGCAACGCTCTGTTCTTGAGACTGGCGATATGAGGAGCTTGACGGCTTAGGCTGCTCCCGCTCAGAAGCCCCACCCCTGAGCAGGTCAGCCTGGTATGCTTGTAACACCGCCATGGTGTGTAAACATGCGCCAGCCTGACCTGCCACCGTATAAGCTTTCCCAACCAGACTCGATGTGAACCTAACGGGCCGGGTGGGAAGCTTCGGGCCTTCAGGGACGATGCTGAGGATGGGGAGAGATAGCTCGCAAGCATCTGCTCCACCACTGGCATCGCCCCATATCCCTTATCATTCAGCCCCACGATGTTCTTTTGAATAGTTTGAGACTGTGGGCTGTAAATACGGGATGAGTACGGTTTGTCCCACGATCTTCACACCTCAGCATGGAGATCGGGAAAAAAACGGAAGGCCCTGTTGTGAAGGCTGTAATCTGGATTCAGAAAACGCTCGTCTAATTACTTTTAGGACGAGCGTCCTGTTTCTCGGCTGGCCAAACAATATTTTATTTTGGCGACTGCACGAATCACACCCCATTATCACTTTTAGGACCAGCGTACTGTTTCTCGGCTGGCCAAATTATATTTTATTTTGGCGACTGCACGAATCACACCCCATTATCACTTTTAGGACCAGCGTACTGTTTCTCGGCTGGCCAAATTATATTTTATTTTGGCGACTGCACGAATCACACCCCATTATCACTTTTAGGACCAGCGTACTGTTTCTCGGCTGGCCAAATTATATTTTATTTTGGCGACTGCACGAATCACACCTCATACGCGAGGGACTGTGGTGGCGAGTCCACAGTCTCCTCTGTCTCGACACTCATCACATCCACCTCCTCGGAGGAAGATAGATGAAGCGTCTGGCTCTCACCCGCGGAGTTAGCGGGTGAGGACCGCGAAAAG
>NW_015507237.1:56128-85481 GCF_001515645.1 Sinocyclocheilus grahami
AGCCCGTCTCGGATCCCTCCGCTAAATCCACCCGCGATCCCCACGACAACATTCTACGCCGTGCCTCGGCAACAGCGGGACCGCTGCCAGCGGGATCGCGAGCCTGGCCGCTCTCATCAAACACAGCCAGGCGAGAGTGGAGCATACGCAGCGAGAGTAAGTGATGACAATCAACTCCTCGAAAGCTGACCGTGCATGCTCCGCTCATAAACAATCAACACACAGATCGTGTGTATCCCCCGCTGCCAGATAGTATGGGCAGGGAGGCACACAACGTCTGTAATGCCGTTTGCTCACCATAAATATTAGTTTAGACTTTGATATAATCTTTTGAATGCTTGTGGACTGACAGACAACAGTAAATAGACTGACACATACAAAGAGCGCTATTGAAGAGCAGAAGCTAACTTGCGCTCTGCCGGATGCACTTTTATACTTCCTGGTGCTCACGTCACCCCACTCGTGACGTCTCGCTGCTCCATTGGACTGATTTTACACGTGTTTCAGAATGCGGTCACGCAGGGGCATTCCCAAAGCAATCTCGACGCAGCTCGAGTTCCTGAAGGGGAACTCATATTTTGCTGCAATCCAATCCAGTTAATTCCCTTGGACTATTTTTTTTATCTTGCTTGGTGCTCATATGTACACTATGTATGTTTTTCTTACTATTTAAACTTGTGTTTCGTGCAATTTTGCTGCTTGACAGCAGCTGGTCTATTTTAGTTATATGAAAAAAGAGCAGTATCAAAATTCTGCAAATATATCTTCAAAACATAAAAGGTTATTATGACAGATTTTTCATATTTGGAGGAACTCTTCTTTTAATGGGGTCACATAATGAAGAATCAATATTTTCTTGATCATTTGAAATAAAAGAGGACAATATGATACATACCGTAACTTTCAGAAATCAAAAGCCTCCCCAAGTGAGGATAAACTTGCATGAACTTTTCCCACCTGCACTCAGAATTTTTTTTACTCTACTGGCATCTGTGGTTCCATGAAGAAAATGTAACATCCATGGAACCTTTCCAGTCCACAAGTAGAAATATTTCTAAAATGTTCTTCACACTAAGAACTGTTCAATGAAAGGTTCTTTGGGGAACCAAAAATAGTTATAAAATAGAATCACTGTGAAAAATACTAAAAAGTTACTATTATCTTGATTAACATTATAAATGGACCATAAATGGACCACACACACACACACATAAGTAGGTTAGCAAGAATAAGTTATTATCTGCAATTTGAGACAATAATATTAGAGAATGAGTTTGAATGGAAAGTAGTACAAACCCATAAAATATATATATAATATCCTCTATAAATATGACCCCTAAAGCCTGAGAACATCACATGAACACTTTTTTGTGGTCAAACGTGAGAGTCCTGTGATCCAGTCAACAACAGCACGCAAATGGGAAAGATTGTTGAGTTGTATTAAAAAGATAAACCTCACGGGGAAAGATTAAGAGGGTTGGAGAGAGACGGAAAAAATGAGAAAGAACAGAAGGAAAGAGGGAAAAACAGGTCAAGAGAAATAATGAGTGGCAGGTAGAGAAAATGAATAAGAAATGAAAGGGTGAAGAAGAAAAGCAAAAAGCTGGATAAGGATGAGTAGACCATCAGACTGTGTCTGAGTGTGTGTTTGTGTGTGTCTGAGAGATTGAGAGAAACTCTGTTTCTCTCAAACAGAGGTACAGACAAAGAACACCAGAGGCACAATCTAAGAATAAGACCTGACGTGTTGTCTACTGTTGGAAGGCTTCATTGCCTGGCTGACATATTCGGTACCGGACGAGAGGACATTCATATGATGTCAGCACACATTCCCTCTCACACATCAAAACCAACAGAGCGGCCCATCTGCAACGATGTTTCAGTGTCGTGTCCTTTATTGTCAGCTCATAGACTCAGACTTTGCAAAGCGTTTAGCACTTGCTAATGCTGTGGGCATGTGCCAGTTTGCCAACATGATCGCTGACTGGAGCTGAACTTCTCAATCAGCTCGTGACCATTTTTCTTTTGGAAATATGTGCTGAATGTGTTAACTGCTCAAGAATTCCATTTTCAGAGCCCGTCTGACAGAGGAACATTGATCTAAATTTGTTTTCAACAAGAATGAATCTATTATGAATTAGAAAATGGTGTTTATTTAATAACTTCTGGGACTTTATAACCTCTACAGTGTTAGTGCATGTATATTTCACAAATTAATCTTCATTGTGATATGGAGCAGCCCACTTTGCACATACAGTACATTAGTGCCTATGTATTCCCACAATTTTAGAAAACTATTGATTTAATCATCTTAAACAAAATTATAAATCACAAATATTTTGTCCTAAAAATACAGTATATGTGATCATTTCTGAGATTCTCATTAGCTTCATAAATCTTTACAAAATGTATTCCACTTACTTACCTCTTATTAAATCTTTTGCATGTGATGACTTCATGATCCTGGCAAATTTGTAGTGCATAGTGCATATGGACAGATGTTTAGGAAAGTATTATAGTAACTATGTATCTCTTTAACTCGGGGAAACTTCAGCCTTGTTGTACCCTAAATACAATTTGTTTTTGGTCTTTTTATCCCTTTTATTTATAGAAAGAGTATAGTGATGACAAGAAATGATAGGGCGAAGAGAAACAGGATCTGGAAATGTCACATGAATGTCACATGAACGTGAATGTCATGACATGAATGCTTTGACTCAATGTGTCACTGTGTGCATGTGCACTGCTTGGTCATATCTCTGACATGATTTGATTAAAAGCTGTTGCTTGACTTTTGAATTTGGGCTATTTTGATCAAATACTAAAACAGTATGGTTTAATGTATTATCAATGGTAGCTTGTTAATAACTGTGCTTGCCTTTGTGCTCATTTGAATGCTGTTAACCTTAAGACAAGAGCAACCTGGGATCATTGGAAAAATATGCATCTACATTTTTTGCAAAACTCTAAAAAGTACCTATACATAGAACTTACTGCAGTTTCCAGCTGAAATGAACAGTGGCAGTAACACACCAACCGCTTTTATTTGTTTTTGTACAAATTATGACTAGAGGGACAGATTATTGATTAATAATAACTTACTTTTACAAGCCACATTAAACACGAGTCATGATAAACAAGCTCAAAAACTTTAAAATGGTTAAAATGGTAATTTTGGTTCAGCAAATACATTTTTATCTCATGACTGGATTTGTTAACATTATACGTTTTAATAGGTTTAATGTTGGGTTGTACTGTAGGTGGTACTCAATTTTCAAGCAAAATACAGCATTAACCTTTTAGCACCACTCACTGAACATTACATTTTCAAACTGAAGATTTATCTTTAAAAAGTGTAGCGAAATGAAGAAGCAAGAAGCAACACAATTTTACAGAAATTATGTCACAGGCACATATTTACAACCAGCCTGGGTTGGATAAAAAAAATACAGTGGGAAAGAAATGTAGTTTTGGACTTTTGTGTTCACTGTGTAAAATGTGAGGGAGCACAACTACAGTGTCTTCTTAAAAAGCCTTTAATCTCATCTCCATAATGATACATTAAAAAAAAAAATCCATAATTGCTGAGCAGTACATGCTAACTTAAGATGACCTGGTGTGCATACATTTTGGGTAACAAGGCTCATTTTACACTTTGAGTAGAACTGAAATCCCAGTCACCTCAGAACTTTGTGAAGATGTCCCATGCTGTCTCAAGGTCTCATTGACTGCCTAATATGTGGCTACAACTGTCAGCAGCATATACAATAATGTTTGCTGCCTAGACGTTCAACTTTAAGTGAAGGAATAAAAAGAAGAGAGGTATGAGAAAGGGAAAGCCAGGACAGCTCACTTCCTTTGGGTCCAGCTTGTCGCCCGTAGTAAAGAAGTCAGTCAAGGTTTCTCACGCTGAGTCTCGTGGGTACTGACGCTAATATGAAGTGTCCGTGCTAGCGACAGCTTTGGTAGAGAGATAGTGGAGTGCAGAGGCTTTGAAGCCCTTCTCTGTTTAAAAACCTTCTTGCTCATCAAGTCCTCATTGCCTGAAAACGTGCATGCTGTTTTTAGAAAGTGCCTTAACTCCTCTGTTAAGCTGTCTACTCTGGGAGGTGGCTTTGTTGAATAAAAATAGATATGTTCATGTGGAGTCCTCTAAATATTTGATGCAGTATAATTTGTTTGTGCGGACCAAGCAACAAGTCAAATAACAGGCAATAAAACAATGTGAAGAGACTGTTGCTAAAATTACATACAGTACAGCCTGTGCTCGCTCAAGGCTTAGCTGAAGCAACTATTGATTGGAAGAGCTTGTTGAAGTCAGAACTGTCCTGGAAGTTCATCAGCAAACAATTAATGAAGATATGAACCTAGAATCGTAACAATCCTAATGTCATGCTCCCCATCCTCAAAAGAAACATTTTGAACGCTTGAGCAGCGTTCAGGTAAACACTGAGATATAGTCCTGGAACCAACAGAACTCACCCAAATGTTGTTTCAACCAATCAAACACAGTTCATTTCACATATAAAGTGAAACTTGTGCTTCCTAAGCAGCTCTAATGCATTGAACCATGGACTCCACAGGACCTCTGAATGTGTCCTATGGTATCTGGCATAGAGATTTTAGCAGCAGATCCTGCAGCAGTCCTGCAAGTTCTGAGGTGGGACCTCCATAGTTGGGATTTGTTGGTCCAGCACATCCAGTAGATGCTCAGTTGGATTGAGATCTGGGTAATTTGGAGACCAAGGCAAGACCTTGAACTCTTTGCCATGGACCAGGCAACCCTCTTGCATTGCCCAATGATTCAGTTCTGGTGCTTACGAGCCATTGTAAGTATCTTTTGACAGTGGATGGGCATTCTGACTGGTTTGCGACTATGCAGAAAACTGTGATGCAACTGTGTGTTCTTACACCTTTCTTTCATGGCCAGCATTAAGTTTTAAAAAAATCTAAGCTACAGTAGCTCTTCTTTGTAATTGGACCAGACGGGCTTGCCTTTGCTCCCCTCGTGCATTATTGAGCCTTGGATGCCCATAACCCTGACACCAGTTCATTGGATGTCCTTTCTTGCACCACTGTTGGTACTACTTTTTATCACTTTATACTGAATCAGAAAATACTGTCAATAGAATATAATGTTGTATAAAACTTTCAGAATATAAATAGGAATTGTAAATCCACTAATTTGGCCCAACGACAGAATCTAACAGTGTGAGAGTGATGTGACATGTGGCCAAGTATGGTGACCCATACTTGGAATTAGTGCTCTGCATTTAACCCATACAAAGTGCACACACACAGCAGTGAACACACACACACACACACCCGGAGCAGTTGGGGGTTCGGTGCCTTGCTCAAGGGCACCTCAGTCGTGTTTAGTCAGGATGCAGAATTAAATAAATAAGTATTGAAGCTGGGAGAGAGTGTTGTACATTCACTCCCTCCACCCACAATCCCTGCCGGTACGAGACTCGAACCCGCAACCTTTGGGTTACGAGTCCGACTCTCTAACCATTAGGCCACGACTTCCCCTAAGGGGAAGGGAGAAGGTATAATGTGTGTTGGTCTCAAGAACACAAACTGGCCAGTTCTGAGTTTAGTCGGGATGCAGAATTAAATAAATAAGTCAGCTGCCACATGCTCACTCATACAAAAAGTATAGTTTCCTTAGTCACACAGCTGCAACTTGCTAAGTCAGGGATAGACAGAAATCAAAATCTCCCACATGATATGCCACATGCTCCATTCATTGGGCCTTCAATTTAACTTATCCTGGATGCAGATTTGCGGCAATACCATATGTATATATATATATATATATATATATATATATATATATATATATATATATATATATATATATATAGTACAAATATTTCATGCCAATTACATAAACAATGAAAATCCAATTTAGGATTAAATTCAGTCCCAATTCAGATAAATGCAAAATATCAATTGCTCAAAGATGAATCTAAGAATGAGATATGCGTACCTGACAGCAGAGAGACACACAGCAACTTGAGAGTCCTAGTGCAGAGCTCCAGAGACTCACACACACACTGTGTGGGGGGTTTCTGGTTACAGAATCTCACCTGACTGTATTGCCACTATGCTTATGTATCCAGACCAGAACAAAGAAATCTACAAATTGGTCGTAAAAAGACCTTTTGATTGGTCACGATCCATAACCCAAGGGTCACACCTGATTGGAGAAGGGAAAACATTTTCAACAGAGTCCATGCTCCCTTCAAGAACTTAAAGATCAGGTCGTTTCTGCCGATTGACTGGCCAGCTTCGAGATAATTGTTTGCTGTGATTGCTGCCACATACACTTTGAGCATGGAGGGGGCGCGCCCCTTATCCAGCAGCTCCTGCAAAAAGGTTAGTACGTGGCACATGTCACATGACATCAGATTCAGGTCCAAACTAAGGAAGACCAACCATTTTAGGCTGTAAAGTCGTCTTGTAGACAGCGCTCTTGCCTCTAAAATGGTATTGCTTACTCTCGCTGGGAGCTGATTAAGCTCCCGTCGAGGCATCATACATGAAGGACAGCTCTGTCCAAGGATGCCAAATCGTGCCTTTCGTCAGAGAGAGAAGGTCCCTCCTCAGCGGATTGTGCCACGTGGCTGCTTCTGAGAGCTGCTGCTGAGAGGCCTGGTTCCTCCAGAGTGGGGCCACTAGGTGGAGGGAGCACTTGGTCTCCCTGACCCGCCTGACAACCTGAGGAATCAGGGTGACCGGGGGAAACACGTACAAGCGAGCACTGGGCCAGTCGTGGGCCAGAGAATCTTGTTGTATTGAGAAGTATGTTGGGCAGTGAGAGTTGTCTTCTGAGGCGAAGAGGTCGACCTCTGCCTTCCCGAAGACTGACCAGATCTTTTGAACCGTTTGAGGATGTAGCGCTAATTTGCCCGGGACTACCTTGCCTCTGGACAGCATATATGCACCAAGGTTCAATCTGCCTGGAACATGAACCGCCCTTAACGAGAGGAGTTTTTTCTGTGCCCAAAAGAGGAGGCGACGAGCCATCCTGTAAAGAGTGCATGACCTGAGACTGCCTTGTGTGATTGATGTAGGCCACCACTGTCATGTTGTCCGACCGGACCACGACATGGTGCCCCTTTAAGGCCGGTAGGAAGGTTTTCAGTGCTAAGAAAACCGCCAACATCTCTAGGCAGTTGATATGCAGGCGTTGCTCC
The DNA here is from genome assembly GCF_001515645.1 of Sinocyclocheilus grahami. Lineage (NCBI taxonomy): Eukaryota > Metazoa > Chordata > Actinopteri > Cypriniformes > Cyprinidae > Sinocyclocheilus > Sinocyclocheilus grahami. The sequence continues at coordinate 63,331 of NW_015507237.1, forward strand.
GGGGCTGACCAGCTGCCGAATGGTGCATTGTACTCCAACAGGGCGCCCCAAGCCGAGTTGGAAGCGTCCGTTGTGACTACCTTCCTTCTGGAGGTCAGCCCTAATCTCATTCCTGTTTGAAACAGGCGAGAGATGGTCCAGGGGGCCACAGCCTTGATATAGTGGTCGGTGGTCTACCCTGACAGGAAGCCACCCCAGGCACCAGGCATGGGGTGGAACATGTGCTTTGGGATGTGAAGCAAGCCCAGAGGAATTACAGAGGCTGCAGCTGCCATAAGGCCGAGTAACCTCTGGAAAACCTTCAGGGGGTGCGTCACCCCCGATTTGAGAGATGCCGCTAATCGCTGAAAGGTCAGGGATCGCTCTGGTGTAATCCATGCCCACATTTGGGCAGAGTCTAAAATTGTTCCCAGAAAGACCGCTCACTCTCTGGGCAAAAGATGACTCTTGTGCAGGTTGATGACCAACCCGAGGTGCTCTAAGTGGCTGAGTAACAACTCTCTGTGAGCGGCCAACTCCCCTTCTGATCTGGCTAGAACCAGCCAATCGTCGAGATAGTTCAAAATGTGGATTCCCATCTGCCTCAGAGGGCAAAGAGCCACATCTATGCACTTCGTAAAAGTGGGTGGGGCTAGAGACAGTCCAAACGGAAGGACTGCATATTGATAGGCCCCTCCCTCTAACGCGAATCTTAAGAATGGTCTGTGATGGGGGTTATGTGGATGTGTAAGTATGCATCTTTCAGATCCATTGTCAAAAACCAGTCCTGGGGCAAATGTGCGTGAGGATCTTTTTGATAGTTAACATCTTGAATGACCCCGGCATAAGCGAGTGGTTCAGATGTCTGAGATCCAGAATGGGTCTGAGCCCGCCATCTCTTTTTGAAACGAGGAAGTAGTGGCTGAAAAAGCCTGACTCGCTGTTCGCCGGGGGCACTATTTCCACAGTGCCCTTTGCAAGCAATGTCTGTACTTTTTGTTGGAGAACGAGCGCTTTGTTTTCCGGGACAGAAGTTTGAATAACACCTCTGAAGCGAGGTGACCTGCGAGCGAACTGAAGTGAGTAACCTCGTTGAATTGTGTTTAGAACCCAACTCAACACTCCTAGGATGGCTGCCCAAGCCATGAAACGGGAGGCAAGAGGGTCTATTTTTGCGAATGAGAGCTCGCCAAAAGAAGGCGGGGAACTTACATTCGCGTGAGTGTGTGAGAGAGTGTGAAGAAGAGGCCCTTCGGTGAGACCGTTGAGTCAAGGAAATCCATCTTCTCCCCATCCCTGATCTCAGTGAGGTTTAACCAGAGGTGGCGCTCCAGCTGGCCACGGTTTTGTCGATTGCCTGCGCTGTCGCTTTCATAGCGTGCAGAGTCAGATCTGTTGCTGTGCGCAGCTCCTTGAAAGCCTCCTGGTGTTCCTGGCCAGACTCGTCCATACTGTGGAGAAGCTTGGCTTGAAACATTTGGAGAACCACCACTGTATGTAGCGCCGATCCGGCCTGGCCGACCGCTGCATAAGCCCGCCAGATCTGTTGCTGTACTCAGCTCCTTGAAAGCCTCCTGTTGTTCTTGGCCAGACTCGTCCATACTGCGGAGAAGCTTGGCTTGAAACACTTGAAGAACCGCCATTGTATGCAGCATCGATCCGGCCTGGCCAGCCACTGCATAAGCCCTTTTGGCGAGCGCCAAGGTGGTCCTGCAGGGCTTAGAGGGATGTGCTGCATGGGCCTTCAATCCAAGGGCAGATGGCAGGCACAGATGAGCAGCAACCGCTTCCACCAGAGGGGGGAGCTTGCTGTATCCCTTGTCGTCAGCGTCGTCAACGGTGGTGAGAGCCACTGCTGTAAAGGGATTAACTCGGTTCAAGTAAGGGGAGCGCCACATCTTGGTGAGTTCTTCATGAACTGGGGGCAAGAAAGGGGTGGGGCGTTGTCAAGAGGACTGTTGATGGCTTCCCGGCAGGTACCACTCGTCTAACAGGCTATGGGTGGGCTCTTCCGGAGCCGACCACTCGAGGCCCAGATCCTCTACCGCCTTTGACAGGACACGGATGAGTTCGGCGTCTGGTCTCGGTCTCGCAGGTTGAAGAAGTGGCAGGGCTTCGGGCTCTCTGCCGGAACCTCCCACTCTTCTGCATCAGATGCTGTCAAGGACATAGAGTCATCGGTGATAAAATCCTCGATGATGACGTCCTCCTCAGATGCGCCGAATGAGACCAAGCTGCTCGCAGCCGAAGAGGGGCGCTGATCTTCTTGTGTGAAACACACAGGCAAGACCGGGAGGACGCGGGGAGGGCGGGGCAAGCGGGCACTGAGCCAACGTGACACCTTTCGAACCTGCTGAGATGGACCTGCTGCTCTGCTGTTTCTTCCTCTTTGGAAAGAAAGGAAATGGGAAAGCTGAGCGGGGGGGACCACCTTCGTGGAAAAAGGCGATCCGCGAGCGGAGATGGGAAAGACTCGTACTCTCACAGTGGGAGCATGAGCCTTTAGTGAGCGCAGCCTCTGCATGGGCACTGCCCAGACAGGTGATGCATATGGATCCTTGCATGAGCCACACTCGCGCCACAACATTTGTAACAACACACGCTGAAATTTGCTCTTTAGGAAATTTGCTTTCGGAAATGAGCTGGAGCTTTTTTCCTCGGCTTCTTCTTCTTTTTGGCTTCTTCCAGAGTCAGCAAAGAGATGATCCTCATCGCTGAAAGAGAATGATCTGATGAATGGCTCTTTGAGCCGACTTACAGTGGGGAAAAAAAGTATTTAGTCAGCCACCAATTGTGCAAGTTCTCCCACTTAAAAAGATGAGAGAGGCCTGTAATTTTCATCATAGGTATACCTCAACTATGAGAGACAAAATGAGAAAAAAAAATCCAGAGAATCACATGGTGGCTGACTAAATACTTTTTTTCCCCACTGTATATAGGGTACGGCTCCGCCCTTTGTGCAGCTACACAGACGTGAACAAATCAAGCTTTAGTACAGAGTAAAACAGGAGTTTTCCCCAAATGCGTTTTCACGCAATGGGAGACACCATTCGAAAGGCAACTAAATAAACTAAAATTTGTAAATGAAAATGCATAAAAACAATATAGATAAAAAACTAATAAAATTATAAAAATGCAACAAAATTATTAAAACTTTAACTAAAATTTAAGTGAAAACAAAAATAAAAGTAAAATCTAATTAAAAATATTAAGAAAAACTTAACAGTATATATATTTTACCAAATTAACACTGTTTTAACCACCTCAATTTTTGTATTTAATACAATTTAATAAAAAATAAAAATAAAAAAAAATCCAGATTAAAAATTAAATCAGGTCACAGGATCTAAAAAAGATCAAAAGTCTTAAAAATGTTCATTCTGTCAAATTGGAAGCCCTAATGTCTGGAAGCCTTAGCGTTGACTGTATTTATCGGCTAACAGTAAGCATTCCTTATAGCTGCTAGCATAACTTATAGCATATCTTACCATAGCCAGAAGAGATCAGCCTCTTCTAGCATTTTCTCAAAATTAAAATACACAATGTTGCTTCTTTAGCCTTTGTGGTAGATACTGTATGTTATGAGCTAATACATTCTTATATCGTAGAAGATTAAGTGTAGTCAATCTCAGTCTTGGAAACTGTTTTAAAGGGGAATAGCAATATATACGGTTTAATTAGAACAACTAATCAGCTGAAATCACAGAGCCTTGATTATTTAATTACACTACCCTGGACGCAGATAGATAATACACAGCTTCTGTTTTCACTATCTGCAGTTTTTACTCTTTGATGATGGACTACAAAAGCAGCATTTAATCCTGTAGATACAGAAATCATTTAGTGTGGAAGCCAGGATTTTTATTTAAACAAAACAATGCTTCTCACATAAAAATAAAAACGGCAATGTGTGTGACAGTTTAATCTCATGAATTTTTTATTGAAGTGGATATTAAAACATGCTCATTCATCGGATCTCTGGTTTCGGAGCAGAGTGAGGCTGATCTATTTTTAGTTGTCTGTTGCTAGATTGTGCGGCACGTGAGCCACCCCCCCCCCAACCCCACAACCCCCCAAAGCCATAGATAACAAGGTGGAAAATAGGGAATGTCACCAGTGACAGGGCCATGTTGTCTATGATTGTATGAATGTTTTTAAAAATATCTCTTTGCTAAGGCACAGCAATTACAAAAGCTCCACACTTTCTCATCTCACCTGGGATGAACTGTTAGGCTCTAAGTATCTGTAAGTAGTCAAAAACCGAGATATTTGGAAGAATATATTTTTATTCTCAGTCTGCTGAAAAAAAATATGGCTTTGTTATAAACAAAGGTGCAAGCAGGCCTGTTTGATGGAATGTGGTTAAATCCATCATGTCATTTTTTTGCGCCTCTCTGTTTTCTGATATAAAAGTTTCTCAAAAATGAACCAGCAGCATTTATTTAATTACAGTATGTCTTGTACACATACATTTATACATATAACTTATAGCAGATGACCACATAAAAATTCACAATATTTGAAGGACAATGATTATGGCAATATAGAATATATATTGCATGGATATATAGAAATCAAAAGTGCTTTAAATGTATTTATTCTATGAAATATTTGTTTATTTACTTATTTACAAATATTTGTTTTATTACTCCCAGTTTATTATTGTTCATTTATTTCTTATATAAAATAAACATGTGGTAAGGTAATTTTATCAAAAATAATTTGTTATAATTAGATATTTGTTCACCAGATCTTTTCAAGGAATTTATGTCTATACCTTAGGGGGAAAACACTATTAATTATTACTTTAATAGATTTTGTTTGTGTGTGTGTGTGTTAATTACAATGAAAGTTCTAAAATCATATGACTTATGCCAGGAAAATCTTTTGTCCCTATGCAGGTTCATATGGGTATTCTCATGTTTTTTAAGAGCCCTCTTGTAAGGGTCTCGTTTTCAGCCAGTATCTCTTTCACTCTCTGGAGATGGAATTAGTGCATTTTAGATGTGTCTGAACTCTGATCTCTAACTTTGAAAGTTTGTTCTTTCATTGGATCAGATAGTATCTCTAATGCTGTGAATGGTATCATAATATCAGCACTGATTAAAAAAAGATGCAGAATGATGCAGCCGTAATACCAAGATCATTTCAAACGCTATTAAAAAACAAATAGCTCAATTCACCTTTAGCATTTTCCATGTAGCGTAGTGACTTGATGCGATTTGAAATGAGAAGGCTCGCTGCTATTGCACAGCCGTGTCGTCACTTCGACGCAGCCTGCGTGTCAATCAAATGACTATCATTCCAAATGCAGACTACATTATAGTCAAGGATAGAGAGATAACTTTAATAAGATATGCGGCAGAGAGGGAGACAGCCTGTGCTGGCAGGCAAAATATGTGAATTGGCAGGTGTCAAATCTCCTTTAATCTGACAAGCAAAATTGAGAAACATTCATTTCAGTGCAGGTATTCACACACATACAGTACTTCAAACTAGTTATTGATGAATTATGAAGCTCACCCTAAATATTATAGATGCCTGATCAGCAGTGTGCATATTGACACACAAATTGGAACTAAATTTTATGACATTGCCCAGTGAGTGCACACTAAAAGCATCCAAAACAGAACATGAATCTGGCGACATATTATTATTTTTTCATTTGCAAGTCATGCACTGTGGTAAAGTGTTTTGAGGTCATAACGTGAAAATACCAGGTAAAAATAAGTCTTTATTAATTGATAATCTGTGTGGAAAGGAATAAATATTTTTGGTGTTTTACATGCCGCAGGCATCACAATATGGTAAGGGATGTAACATTTCCGTCACACGCTTGAAGAATTTGGCCAATCACAACGCACTGGATAGCTGGCCAATCAGAGCACACCTCGCTTTTTCAGACCGATGAGCTTTGTAAAAATCGACGAGTTTCAGAAAGGCGGGGCATAGAGGAGAAACAATAATGTACAGTATGTGGAAAATAATGTTTTTTTTACCTTAAACCGCATAAACACATTTCACTACACCAAATACACAAAATAATGTTCTTTTTAGCAGCATCATATGACCCCTTTAAGATTTTTTTCTTCTTCATCCCTCATTTTTTCATCTTCCATCCTTTCACCAACAACGCTTTGAGTTTTGAATTTCAAACTGGCAGGATTAGTGAAGGTAATTTTCACAATGTGCTCTCTCCGTTCAGACAAACTGCAGGCCAACGGGGCTGTAATGAGATTTTAAAAGGTCCTTTTACGTTGTCTTTCTCTCTCTCTTCACTTTCCTCCATCTCTCAGAGTAAAAACAGCTTCCTCAGTTCGAAGAGTGCAAACAAACATACGGTTCTCAATGTGAAAAGAAAAATATGAAAGCAGATGATGCTATTCCTTCTTCTGTCGATCTTTTCTCTGTTTGTGTATGTCTTCTATCTTTCTCTCTTTTTTTCTTCATGCATTCTCTGCCGCTCTCCCCCTCAAAATGCGATTATCTGCCCTTCCAAATGCACATCCATGTGGAAGCGGGAAGCATGGGGAGAAAGAAAAGGATGAGAGAACAGAATGTATATCGCAGTGGATGGAAGTAATTCAGGATTTTTCCCCCCATGTTTTGAAGTGTAGGAAATAGGAATATGTGTCAAGCTGCAACCAAATTGTCACTCAGAGTAAGAGAGGAAAATGCACAAATAGAACGAGAATCATTTCACAAATAGAATGTTCAGAGGTGAACACTACAAAGGATGCTGAGCACCCAAAACTGAATCTCAGCAGAGTAGTTCACACAAATCTGCCATTATTTAGTCACCCTCATGTCGTTCCAGACCTGGATTCAGATTTTTCTCTGAAACACAAAAATAGGTATTATGGAGGTTTTGCCATATAACATCAGTTGTAAAAAGCTTTAAAAGAACCATATAGATTTAATCAAAGCAGGTCATATTACTCATGCCGTAAAATGTCTTCTGAAGCCATATGAAAGCTTTGTGTGATGAACAAACAGAAATTGTTGTATCTACCTCATGTACCATCTTGCCGTTATGCGCATAAAGGCACTGGTGCGAGCTTTGGCAAATTATCAGTAAATAATAGTTCACCCAAAAATGAAAATTTGCTGTAAATGTTGGGGAGCGCGGGGCACAAACTAACATAGGATGAATTGTAACACATGTGGTTTAAAGGGGTCATATGATGTTGCTAAAAAGAACATTATTTGGTGTAATGAAATGTGTTTATGCGGTTTAAGGTTCAAAAGACACATTATTTTCCACATACTGTACATTATTATTTCTCCTCTATGCCCCGCCTTTCTGAAACGCGTCGATTTTTACAAAGCTCATCGGTCTGAAAAGCGAGGTGTGCTCTGATTGGCCAGCTATCCAGTGCATTGTGATTGGCCGAATACATTCAAGCATGGGACGGAAATGTTATGCCCCTTACCATACTGTGATGCCCTGTCCGGCCAGAGCGACGTGACAAAAACATTAAAACCCATTATAAACTAGGCATTTGTTGCATCCAGTGGGGACATAATTACAGATTATAATGATTTATACTGTCTTTTTGCGCGTTGCATCGCGCCACGTAAACATAAAACCAGGTCTACATTTGTGATCGGAGAAATGACAAACAACAAGCGCTACTCTACACTGCTCAAAACTCGCATTTGAATCATCAGTGGCAAATCCTTTAAATATAAAACACGTACTTACAGTCTTTGAGTCAGAACAGCCGGCATTGTAGTCTACTCTACCAGGATCAGGAAACAGTCCTCCATAAAATGGATATTCAGACAATGAAACACCGACAACAGAACAACAGAGAGCAGAATGGCGTTATTAGAGATTAAGGATGTCTACGAAGTATATGTATGCGATGAATATAATGTTAAACATTCAGTATTAACACCTGTATAGCTGATGTGCGCGAGCTGATAAGCAGAGTGGATTGAGTGCGCTGCGGCGCAGATGCGCGAGCTTGTCGAGTGAATATACCTTTCTCACAGACATCACTGGAAAGTTTGTAGTTCGGTCGGATACGTCAAAAACAAGTAAGTAAAACAATGCAAAAGTTACTTAACGGTAGAGAGAGAGAGAGAGAGCACGCGCACTTCTGTTGTGTGATCTTTGATGTTCACTCACTGAGCACATGCATCATTTGGATTAAAACTAAATTGTAAAAATAAGACCATTTATAGTTGCATTCACTATAAACCTAATTTATTTTTAACCTTAGGCATACATGACTTTCTGGCGAAAGTGAATCTAGCAGCCTGTGTGAAATGCGCTAGGTTGCACTATTCTGCATCAGTACAAATACGTGCACTCGTTGCGCATGTTTTGCTTGCTTGAGTGTTTCTGCATTATATGAGTGGCTTTGGAATATACAGTAAATCGCAGCACGTTTCAGATGAAAAAAAAGCGACTTCTGTTTCTGAAAATATCAGTTAGGAGATTTATAATGAGTGGTTCCCTGCATTATTACAGCAAAGCGTGTGATTACAGTACTAAGCCGCTGCAATGGAGCAGCTCTAATGCTGTTAAATTAAAGATTATGTACCATAGAGCAAAAAAAATTAACAGTGAAAGTAACAAAAACACAGTGAAACCAAAAATTATTCAGAGATCAGATATAATTTTTTAAATTGTTTTACTAGTGGGTGCAGGACACTATAGTTCATTTATGTAAGTGAGGATAGCAAAATAAAGTAAACTGTGACAGATTATACCCCAAATTTCTTCATACAGTAGACTACCAGTAAAACTGATACAAATTTGGGACCAAATATTATTCAGATCCAGTCTGGGAAAAAAAAAAAGAAGTTCAGGTTTGCATGAAGCTGGATGACAGCATGCCCAGGAGACCACAGGCTGTCATTAAGGCTAAGGGTTGCCCGACTAAGTAGTGATATCGGTGCAAAAAGTGGTATCGGTGCATCCCTAGTTAGTTAAATAATGAAAGAATTTTCATTTTCGTTTGTTTGTTGGTTTAAAAGGCAACATTTTGGCACCAAACCTTTTAAACAGATGTTTTGCTCCATTGAGTTCCATGGAAGTCTATTTTCATGTTGTATGTGTGTGATGTTTTACTTCCATGTCATCTTTCATGCCTGTTATGTGCAGTCCAAGTCCAGTAAGTGAACCTTCAAAGAAAGAGCATGCCTGCATGAGCACACACACATGTTGGCCCTGTGAGCATAGCAAAATTGATTAAACTGAGATTTGATTGATCAAACCACTGTAGTGAGTTATACTGTATAATCACACCCTTCAGACATTACACCGTAGCCTTTCAACGTATAATGTCTGAAGGGTGTGATTATACAGTATAATGCAATTATTCACCCTTGTGATCTGTCACTGTGTTTGTTTACATATAGTGTGCATTTTTACGTTGAATTATTACTATTAATTATTCTTGGCAATCAATACATTTATTACCTACATCTAAAATATATAAAAATTTTCAATATATATTAAAGCAGTGGTTCTCAACTGGTGGATCACAATCCTGAAATGGGTCTTTTCTGATTATATTAAATATTAATCTATTTAGTTTTTATTATTAAAAAAAAAATAAAAGAATACATGTTTGCTTGAAATATGAACAGAGTTTGTGCTGACCACAAAGTTATTCAAATTGATGTTTGTTTGTTTGCTTTGTTTATTTATTATTTTATTTTATTATTTACTGTGTGTATATGATTGCTTGAGTTTTATTATCAAAGTAGACTTGAGAGCCATTTTTAGTTCCGGGTTAACCAATTAAGAACCACTTATCAACCACCAAAATTTACAAAACCTTACTTGTTATTCATATTAGATTTTTATTTTTTTATTTATTTATTTTTTCATTAAAGATTTACTTATTTTGTTGTGTTTTTGTCATTTTTAATAGTTTTTGTTTTTTTCTATAGTTTTCATTTTTAATTTAAGTTTATTTTGTTTTAGTTATTTTAGTGCCTTAAACATAAATGAGAAATGTTGTGTTAAATATTTTGTTATATTTATTTTAAGTAAGGAAATTTATTATTATTAGCCTATTATTATTATTGTCATTATTTCTTAACAATATTAACCCTGAATACAACATTCCATATCATTGAATGTCCCCGTGAGCACCACTGCTCACTGCTTCTTCAACTGTCGGGAAATGAAAGCAAGATCAAACCTACAGTGTTTAGAACAGGTTGCCCTTCAAAACACTCTACACAAACAAAAGGATTTCCTCTTCAGGAACTCGAGCTGCGTCGGAAACGCTAGGGGAATGCCCTTCAGCATGACGGGCTCTGAACCTCGTGTGTAATCAGACCAATAGATGGGCGAGACGTCACGGCGGGTGATGTAATGACCAGGAAGCTATAAAAGCACGTGCGGTGAGACCAGCGTCAGCTTTTGTCATTCAGCAAGCGCTCTGTGTGTGTGTCAGTCTGATATCTGTTTGTGAGTCTTATTTAGTGTTGTCTGTCACGAAATCTAAAGCAAGACAAAACCAGACACTAAGGCGAGGGCAGGCAGCGTTCAGGCTGTGTGTTCTTCCCTGCCCGCGTTACTTTACGGGTGGGGATACACACAGTTTGTTTGTTGTCTGCTTGAGAGCAAGCACGCAGAGTCAGCTCTCGGGAAAAAAAGGGGAGCTGACGGCTGTTTTGGTAGCGTTTGTTACTGCCTTGCTTCGCTCTCAGAGGGCTCTCTTTGAGGAGAGAGCTTTCACTAGCGTTTCCTGCGGTGCCGGCCCCGCTAGTGGAAACTTTTCATTTCTTGGTGTGGAGACCACCAGCTCGACCCAGTTAACCGCCCGGTTGGTACAGTGCTGGAGTTCGTGCAGGTCTGTTTCTCCACAGGGTTGACCCACTCCACCCTGAAGGTCTACGTGGCGGCTATTGCGGCCTACCACGCCCCTCTTGGTGGCCAGTCAGTGGGCAGACACCCCCTAGTTACACGTTTCCTCCATGGTGCGCTGAGGCTGAAGCCTCCGGTACGATCCAGACCAGCAGAAGCTTGGGGTCAGGGCTCACACTACTAGAAGTGTGGCGGCCTCTGAGGCCTTCCTGGCAAGGTGTCGCCATGCAGGACATCTGCGACGCCGCGGGATGGTCCACGCCCCTGACCTTCGTCAGGTTCTATGACCTAGACATGCGAGCCAATCCTGGCTCTTCTGTTCTCTCGCCCTAGCTGTGCAGTCTTCCATATTAGGCAGAGACTTAGAAGTCTGGTGGCGTGGGCAGTCGCGTTCCTCTAGCGTTTCCGACGCAGCTCGAGTTCCTGAAGAGGAACGTCTCAGGTTACGTATGTAACCCTAGTTCCTCGAGGGAACGAGACGCTGCGTCGCGGTGCCATACTTCCGGCGTCCCTGCCAGCGCTTGCTTCATTCCTAGAAGCTGACGCTGGTCTCACCGCATGTGCTTTTATAGCTTCCTGGTCATTACGTCACCCGCCGTGACATCTCGCCCATCTATTGGTCTGATTACACACGAGGTTCAGAGCCCGTCATGCTGAAGGGCGTTCCCCTAGCGTTTCCGACGCAGCGTCTCGTTCCCTCGAGGAACTAGGGTTACATACGTAACCTGAGACGATTTCTGAGAGAAAGCACTTTGAAGGATATTCAGAGTTCAGTAGCAGCGTACAGACTACAGAGTAAAGGTGAACTAGTCAACCATATCAAGTGTTCTGCTTTTCACTGGTATTTATGGAAGGCACTAAACAAGATGTCAGAACTATGGAGAAAAAGCTTAATAGTGACCTGTTGTGACATCCAGTAGAAAACATTTTTGAAAGATGGTTTTGAGATGTGCACACACAAATATATTTTTCCACTTATCCAAAAAAAAAATATATATATACATGCAGTGAAGTATGGAGGTGGAAGCATCATGCTGTGGGGCTGCTTTTCATCAGCAGGAACTGGGCATCTCATTAAAACTGAAATAGTGGATGGACCAATACTGGCAAATTCTTCAAGAGAAAATTATGCTTAGAAACAGGTCTATTTTTTTCAGCAGAACTGGCAGAAACTGAAATCAGCTAAACCTGTATTAAGGACTAAAAAGATGGACTAATGAAACAGAGCGGGATTTACAAGCTTGTTTCAGCTGCACTGATTGGAGTGTTTTTGAAGCTGCTGCAAACAATCTGGACGAGCTCACAGAGACAGTTACATCCAATATCAGTTTCTGTGAAGATATGTGCATTCCTACCAGGACTCATTTAACTTACAACAATTACAAACCATGGTTCACTGCAAAACTCAGACAGCTCCGTCAGGCCAAAGTAGATGCTTACAGGAATGGGGACAGAGTCTTGCATAAACAGGCCAAATAAAACACTTGAAAAGGAGATCAGAGTGGCAAAGATGAATTATTCTGAAACGCTAAGGATCCAGTTCTCTTCCAATGACATGGCTTCAGTGTGGAAAGGTCTGAAAGACATCACTAACAAGACACCATCCCCCAGCACTGTGGAGAATCAACAACAAACTAATTCCTCGTATGTGTAAACATAGCCTACCTGGCAATAAAGCTCATTCTGATTCTGATTTGGCAAGCAATCATTACACAATAGCTCACAATACAAATCGTGTAGCACTCAATATCTAATTTATCAGCATCACTCCAGAGCATATACTCCAATAGAAAATCTGATTGTTTATTTTGCACCAGCATTGATCTAATGTTAAAAAAGTCTGCCAATGTCCTGTTGACCCTTTGCCCTTGTGGGCTTCTTACTCTGTAGTCAAGGTCCTTGTCCTAGTACTGGTATATCTCACACAGATGGATGAATGAATGAATGCGCTTTATTGTGTATTGCTGTACATCCAAAGCGCTTTACAATCATGTGGGGGGGGGGGGTCTCTCCTCAACCCCCACCAGTGTACAGCATCCACCTGGATGATGCGACAGCAGCCACAGGACAACAGCGCCAGTGCGCTCACCACACACCAGCTACAGGTAGAGAGGAGAGAGAGTCATATAGCCAATCAAGTGGATGAGGATTATTAGGAGGCCATTATAGACAAGGGCCAGTGGCGGCAATTTTAGCCAGTAAACTGGGGTTACACCCCTACTGTTTACGAGAAGTGCCATGGGATTTTTAATGACCACAGAGAGTCAGGACATCGGTTTAATGTCTCATCCAAAGGGCAGTGCTTTTTGACAGTATAGTGTCCCCATCACTATACTGGAGCATTAGGACCCCCACAGACCACAGGGTGAGCACCCCCTGCTGGCCTCACTAACAACAGCAACAGCAACCTAGTTTTCCCAGGAGGTCTCCCATCCAGGTACTGACCAGGCTCAACCCTGCTTAGCTTCAGTGGGCAACCAGTCTTGGGCTGCAGGGTGATATGGCTGAGATGAGACTCAGACGTTACAGTCAGCACTAATACATCCATTCTCACATAACTGTATGCATAATTCTGACCCATTTACAGATCCATAATTGCTGGTCTCCTTGTTTTAATAAAGATATTGTAGCGCAGGATGAGAAGGTCATTGTGCAACGCTAATCTATTTTCACCTACATTATACAATGTGTAGAAGTGTGCATGGTTTTCTCAGAAAAAGCAAGAACAAGAGAAAAAGAAAGAGGTGGAGTGAATGAAAAGAGATGGACCCTGTTGTCTTCACAGACTTAGACTGAAATTACAACCTCTTCCCAATCAAAGAGACCCGCAGCTCATCCTAAAGGCTATCTATTCACATTCACCACCATTCCTCTCGGGTGTACACCACAGCAATCTCACAGTTTATAAACCGTAGAAGACATATAACTTAACATTCTATAAATTGTGACAAATCACCTTTATAAATTCTGCAGAATCCCTTCTCATCCAGCTTTTCCTGAACTCGTTGTAGAGGGAGTAAGACTTAACTGGGAACAATCATGAATGAGTTTCCTGAATAATTTCTTGATTCTAGCTGCACCCGCTAGCAGTTTACTTTGAAGTAACTCAAATAGATGCAGTTGTTTTACTATGTGGTGACAAACACACTGTCCTATGTGGTGTCCTGTTTGCATAGTGGCTGCACACTGTTGTTTATTCTCAAAAATATAGTCCTTTCGATTTTTTTAAAAATGTCAGGTAACGAAACTATCGAAGCCGTTTTTGCCACGGGAGTTTATATCTCACGAAACAGATCTTTTAATTCAGAATTATAAACTCAGAATTCTGACTTTCTCTTGCAATTCTGAGTTTACATCCTGCAATTCTGACTTTTTTTTACCTCAGAATTGCGAGTAAAAATGTTGAATTGTGAGATACAAACTAAGAATTGTAAGAAAAAGTCAGAATTGTGGAATAAAATGTTTTAATCACCGTTATTATTATTATTATTATTATTCCATGTCAGAAACTGACTTCCATAAAACACAGAATTTCTTTTGAACATCTAGTTTTATTGGCATGAATGAATAACAAACTATCAAACTAAAAGCTATGGTGGGTTCAATTATGCAGGCTATTGTAGGTGCATTTAAGATGGGTTCTCATAGTGACCAGGGACTTGGTTGATACAAACTGTCACATTGTGAATTGATTAACGACTTTAATATCTTCAGTGAGAGACTGAAATTACTTGTATTAGAACCAGAATGCCATTTGTTTAAATATATCAAATAATCACATGAGAAAGGAAGCCGGTTATCACTTAATTGCTGTTAGCTCTCATTTTTTAGATTTGCCTAAAATATGTAATATCTCACACCTTCCGTTCCGTCTATTTTGAATGGCAGAGAATTAAACTTTTCCTAATTTTAATGGGCGATGAGAAAAGAACAGGTGTTTTCCCACAGTAATCACTGCGCCTGAAAGGGTTGAAGGATGTGAGTAGTTGAAAAATGTATGTATTTTTTTGTCTTCTCCCTCAAGGACCATCGTTGGTTTTCAGATGTTCTATGGGGAAAAAGGTCTTCACTTTGCTGAACAGAATAAAAAAGTAATGTATGAAGAACACCACTACTGATTGCCCAGGGTAAAACTGAGAATGTGAGACAGGGAGCGAGGAGCATCATTAAACCCTCTGCCCTTTGGGAGATTTGTTATAAATCTAATGGAGAGAATATTACTCCTTTTCCCCTTCCTGCAGCACTGATATGATTGTTTCTTTTTTGTAACTGTTCCTATTTTCTCCTTAATTTTGCTGTAGTCTGTGTGTTCTCTGTGGCTAACTGTCTAGAACAAATATGACAGATCAACTTTTCACTCAGAACAGTCAAACTTTCTTTGTGAGAGCATGAACTTTACCTGTCAAGAGCGAGAAATCATTACAATGAAATGAAAGTGATTTGGATTTTTGTATTGTCCGGATAGGTCAGGTTCTGCAATGAGAGGGCATACAGAAACAGGACAGACCTTGTATTATGCATTTTTCTGTTTTTCTTTAGTGAATTCAGGAAAAGTGAACCAACCATAATGAGGTTTAACCATATTTAATGTTTAATTGTGTCATGCTCCCTCTTTTTGTTTTGAAGTGCAAGAGTTTGAAACACAAATGTGACCTTATCTAATAAATTAACCGTGAATTAACAAAGATTTGTTATAATCTTATCAACTTTAATATCATCTTAATTTAACATGGGAATCTGATGACAGTCCTATTTGTTAAATGCTACATAAAACATGTAGTGTTTTGAATTTCAGATGGGGAATTAATTTCAGTTCACTAATTAAGCTGGAAACAGAAATGGATCATCAATTCAAACACAGATCACAATAAATCAAAAACAAAAATAAATAAATGTGCAAATTATACTCAGTGTGATGCAAAAAGTTTTAATATTTCAGTCCATTTCTCTACAGAACAAAATAGCCTGATCTTCTGCTCTACTGGATGTTCGAACGAAACAGTGTTGTCATAATGTCAGAAAAAGAAACACAAATCTGTTTACTACAAAATAATAAAACAGGAAGGTGGAGGTGACCAGAAACATCGCCACCAAATTCTTTCCTAATATTCTTTCCAAATATTCTTTCCAATCAGTTTCTGATTACTTGAACTTACTAAATCACTGAGATTGTGAATTCATTTTCATTTAAGTTGATACACAATATAACATTAAGCATTTGTGGTTTTTATAAAATAATCTTAATAATGTACAATAATTAAAGTTATTTTAAGTTCTCAGAAGTTTACATAGGAATTGCTCTGAAAGTGACGCCAACATTGCAATAACTTTTTATACATACCACATTTGATACATACCATATACCACATTACATTACCAGACATTATCAATTTAGATCTAATTCTTACAGTCCATCTCTGTTTAGAACATGGTTGTGGGAACTCAGCTCTTTGAATATTGATTTCTAGGAAATAGCAGCAGAGCTCCAAACCCAATGATCAAGTGATAATATGGGAAGGGACGATGCACCCCGGCAAATGTACCTGATTTTGCTTTAATCATCAAGAATAGTCATTTTAAATAGCCAACAGAGAAAAACTAATTGAATGGATGTTTAAGAACCAGAATGGTCATATATTGTAATCTCCAAGACACAAAAGAAATGGGATATTCTGAATGCATGAAGGCCACAAATAAATAAACCCCTCTTTGCTTTTTTAACTACACACAACTGATAAAGAGGGTGGAGTGACTTGGTGGGAATAGACACACAATTTGAATACTGATGTTTTTTTTCTCTCTCTCTCGTTTCTCTCTGTCTTTTTATGTGGCCATTTCCCTAAACACCTGACTGCACTGCTACTGAATACTCCTCACTCAAATTAATTTTAACCAGACCAAGCTGTTAGAATGGCTGTTTGAAAATAAGAAATAAAATGAATTTGTTGAAGTTCATAGTTAAAACAAGTCTTACAAAACTGAATATTCATACTAGAAGATAAAATAAATTTACAGATTACCTGATTGAAAATGTGTGCTTTTCAAATAATTTTTCACTTTACGTAAAGACAGCTAAACCTTATGTAGGTCAACACAATCTCATGGTAATTCGTAATTATTTTACATTTTGACAACTGGTAAGACACTCACAACCCATATCAGAATTTATTAATTTGTTGTGAGCAATCTATTTCAGAAATGTCTTCATTTTCATGGTATGATAACATGTAATCTTGAACGCGATTGCATGTGACTGCTGAAAGGACACGTGAAGCTCTGCAGTTGCATGTTTGAATGCAGCAGTGTCTGCAACTGTGTGTTTGTGAATGCACATTTGGGGCTATGCATGTGTTCATGCTGAGCTTTTGGACAAAATCTTGACCTCTTTGACCTTCACCTGTCCCCATTTTGAAGTGGCCGGCAACATTCTGTGACATCTGAGTCAAAACAATGCTTATCTCTGGGGCATTAACTTCATTAGGACTGACAGAATCAGTTAATGCATCAATGGATGCCATGACCGTTTCCACCAAACCTGTTACTGATCTTGACGTTGCCTTGAGCTTCTTCTCCAATGTGAGCACAGAGGTTCTGTTCTGTTGCAACTTTAAATAGCATTAGAGGAAAACTGCATCCACTTTGTCATCTTCTCATGTTGTTTCCTTTCCCTGGAGACAGTCTCCAATCTCATCTAATTTTCTTCATGAGAATTCTCATCTCATCTTATTGTTGGAATGAATCTGAATCAGTTTAATTTTTCATGTGGGAAACAGAACTGGTATTGATATGTTCAGTGTTGATAAAAAAAGGATATTAATTTCTTTCTTTTTTTAATGTTAATCAGATTTTTTTTTTTAATTTTCTTTCAATCCTTCGATTCTATGAACATTTATGCTATCTCAAATCTTTTTTTTTTTTAAAGGAGGTTGTACTATTATTTGTCATAGCAACCAAACTAATGATCTTTGCCTGGTTCATGATAAAATGCATAAGAAAAATCCCATAGGGGAATTCCGAGCTATATCTAGGTACAGGAATGTCACATAGATAACACACCCTGAACACCTCAGCTTACCTTAATTTACTCACCCTCAGGCTATTCAAGATGTAGGCGACTTTCTTTCTTCAGTAGAAGAGTAAAGAACATTATTTTCAGTACTCGCGGTCCTTGGTAATTCATATGCAAGTCAATGTGCAACGTCATTTGACAGTCAGAAAAAAAGGTCCTGACAATGTATTGAGGTTTTATGAAGTAAACAGCAAATCCCAGATTCTCTATGGGGTTCAGGTCTGGTGAGTTTGCTGGCCAGTCAAGCACACCAACACCATGGTCATTTAACCAACTTTTGGTGCTTTTGGCAGTGTGGGCAGGTGCTCCTGCTGGAAAATGAAATCAGCATCTTCAAAAAGCTGGTCAGCAGAAGGAAGCATGAAGTGCTCCAAAATTTCTTGGTTAACGGATGCAGTGACGTTGGTTTTCAAAAAACACAATGGACCAACACCAGCAGATGACATTGCACCCCAAATCATCACAGACTGTGGAAACTTAACACTGGACTTCAAGCAACTTGGGCTATGAGCTTCTCCACCCTTCCTCCAGACTCTAGGACCTTGGTTTCCAAATGAAATACAAAACTTGCTCTCATCTGAAAAGAGGACTTTGGACCACTGGGCAACAGTCAAGTTCTTCTTCTCCTTAGTCCAGGTAAGACGCCTCTGACGTTATCTGTGGTTCAGGAGTGGTTTAACAAGAAGAATACGACAACTGTAGCCAAATTCCTTGACACGTCTGTGTGTGGTGGCTCTTGATGCCTTGACCCCAGCCTCAGTCCATTCCTTGTGAAGTTCACTCAAATTCTTGAATCGATTTTGCTTGACAATCCTCATAAGGCTACGGTTCTCTTGGTTGGTTGTGCATCTTTTTCTTCCACACTTTTTCCTTCCACTCAACTTTCTGTTAACGTGCTTGGATACAGCACTCTGTGAACAGCCAGCTTCTTTGGCAATGGTTGACAGGGTGTCAATGATTGTCTTCTGGACAACTGTCAGATCAGCAGTCTTCCCCATGATTGTGTAGCCTAGTGAACCAAACTGAGAGACCATTTTGAAGGCTCAGGAAACCTTTGCAGGTGTTTTGAGTTGATTAGCTGATTGGCATGTCACCATATTCTAATTTGTTGAGATAGTGAATTGGTGGGTTTTTGTTAAATGTGAGCCAAAATCATCACAATTAAAAGAACCAAAGACTTAAACTACTTCAGTCTGTGTGCATTGAATTTATTTAATACACGAGTTTCACAATTTGAGTTGAATTACTGAAATAAATGAACTTTTCCACGACATTCTAATTTATTGAGATGCACCTGTATTAGGTAGGGCATTAAGTAACATTAACTAATGGGACCTTATTGTGAAATATTACCAATATTTTCTCCTGTTTCCCCTGACATTTGATAAAAACGTCTCTAGGTTACGTATGTAACCATGGTTCCCCGAGGGAACGAGACGCTGCGTCGAGATTCGCTTTGGGAACGCCCTTGCATTTAAGTAACTCTGTGACTGTTCTTGAATGGCCCAGCCAGAGCCCTGACTTAAACCCAATTGAACATCTCTGGAGAGACCTAAAAATGGCTGTCCACCAACGTTTACCATCCAACCTGACAGAACTGGAGAGGATCTGCAAGGAGGAATGGCAGAGGATCCCCAAATCCAGGTGTGAAAAACTTATTGCATCTTTCCCAAAAAGACTCATGGCTGTATTAGATCAAAAGGGTGCTTCTACTAAATACTGAGCAAAGGGTCTGAATACTTAGGACCATGTGATATTTCAGGTTTTCTTTTTTAATAAATCTGCAAAAATGTCAACAATTCTGTGTTTTTCTGTCAATATGGGGTGCTGTGTGTACATTAATGAGGAAAAAAAATGAACTTAAATGATTTTAGCAAATGGCTGCAATATAACAAAGAGTGAAAAATTTAAGGGGGTCTGAATACTTTCCGTACCCACTGTATATGAGTGCTTGTGCGGACAGACAACAGTAAATAGACAGACACATACACAGAGCGCTACTGAAGAGCAGAAGCTGGGTGGCGCCCGGCCGGATGCGCTTTTATGCTTTCTGGTGCTTACGTCACCCTGCTCGTGACGTCTCGCTGCTCCATTGGACGGATTTGACACGTGCTTCAGAACGCGGTCACGCAAGGGCGTTCCCAAAGCGAATCTCGACGCAGCTCGAGTTCCTGAAGGGGAACCACTTTTATCTAAATCTCCCGTTTCACTGAATTGTTCTTTAGGTCTGCTGAACTTAGATTGAATTTGATCTGTGTTAGCTAGTAGATTGATCATGATGTGTTAAAAGGCACCGATCCAGAATAAATTCCAATTTTTAGAAGTACTAGGTTAGGGCTGTTTAAAATGCGAGATGTAAAACTGTACGCATCTAAAATGTCCCAGATTAGAACTCTATGGTTCAGGGAGTGTTCATGAACTCTTTCAAAGCATCAACACACAATCTGTCCCTCTGAATATTCAGAAAGCTATTATAATATTTATATGAAAAGCAGTCCAAAGCATTTTTCAGAGTACATTTCAAACGCTCTGACTGAAAGACTGAAAGTTTGCCCGAGAGTTTAAAAATAACTTACTTTTTCAAGTGGAGGCAGTGATAAGCACCATGCACATTTCTGAGGGGACAGAGAGAGATGTTGCTTCAGACATTCAGACTTTACACATTTTAAATGGATTAGCCTTGATAAAAAGCTAAATTATAATAAATTAAATACATGCTCATATAATTTACTACTGCCCATGGGTAAAGCTATTTTGCATATCATAATCTATATCATATGTGAAAGGAGTTTTCCTTATGAAATTAATTCCTTGTGAAGCCAAAACTCAGGAATTCACACAAGACAGATGCCATGCAATAAAACAATAAAACTGATCTGGAGAAGAAATCTCCAAAGAGAGAAAACAACACCTCTCTCCTCACTCATTTATGAACCCCGTCTCCCACTGCCCTCTCTGCCTCTCCCTCTTTTCCCCCAAAAGGTTTCACTCAACGTTCATTAAGAATATGCATATCCCATATCATGCATCTTGTGAACCTGTTGTTTTTCTCCTTCATGTTTGGTGTCATTTTAAAGGTCTCTGTGCCATTGGTAAAATGGTCTCAATTTCACAGTAGTCACCTGTATTATAAGAAATATTGAAAACTTTTGTAGAATTGTGTTCTGCTGAGGAGGGGGTATGTTCCCCTTTAGGGATCTGTGAGAATGTTTATCTATCTCCAGCCAGGTGTGACCCTGGACCACAGAACCTAACAACCAAAAAAAGCTCTGCACCAGAACTCACGCTGCTGTATGTCTCTCTGCTGTAAGGGATGATTCTAAATTGTAATTGTGTTAAACACATTGTGCCCACAGAGCACACTGTATAGTTGTTTGTGCTACTACATGTGCACATAGGCTAGTTAAGTTTATTCTTTAAAAACACATGATTACTTTGCTGTAAGTGTTATTTGAAATACTTAGGTAAAAGGTTGTTGATGCTATGCATTTTAGACCGTGCGTCTTGTGTTAAATTAGGATAACTGTTACATGTGTGACAGTTTGTTTGTCTCCTGCGTGGAACACTTGGCTATTTTCCATATAGCTACAGTAAACCATGTTTACTGGGGGGTTTACTAGCAGGGTTGCCACGCGGATACAATAGGTTTCACAATTGCATTATCCTTTCTAAATTGGCTACTAATTGTTTCATTATGTAATTGGCATGATACAATTTTACCTGACAAATAATAAATTGTTATATTTGATTTATTCTGATCTCTTCTGAAATAATTTTTCAAATAGATTAATGTGTAGTGGTATTTCCGCAAATCTGCGTTCAGGACAGATCATACGGAAGCACCAGTGTATGAACCATGGGGAACACCAGGGGCTTCTGATTTCTGACTGTCACTGGCTTAACACGGTGTAGCTCTCGTGGTTATAGGAGAAAATACACTTTTTGTTATGAGCATGCAGGGTGTAGCTCACTTAAAGGTATTATAACCACTCTGCATCCTCTGAGTAAGTTCAGAACTGGCGAGTTTGTGTCTGTGGGTTCACTATCGGTCGAGTGCAATTCCTGTGCGATAACTGGTCCCTAATGAACGAATAATTGAAAGCATGGGATTTCCAGAATACTCAAATATCTAAATTAATAAACAATCGATATCTGTGATCAGCTTTTGATTAGAAATATTGCCTAAATTTAATGATCACGTGAAATTGGAGTCAGATTGAAAACGGAGCTAGACAAAATGGAAACTAAGTCCTGATAAATTCAGAAGCG
>NW_015507237.1:86051-88786 GCF_001515645.1 Sinocyclocheilus grahami
AGCAGGGTTGCCACGCGGATACAATAGGTTTCACAATTGCATTATCCTTTCTAAATTGGCTACTAATTGTTTCATTATGTAATTGGCATGATACAATTTTACCTGACAAATAATAAATTGTTATATTTGATTTATTCTGATCTCTTCTGAAATAATTTTTCAAATAGATTAATGTGTAGTGGTATTTCCGCAAATCTGCGTTCAGGACAGATCATACGGAAGCACCAGTGTATGAACCATGGGGAACACCAGGGGCTTCTGATTTCTGACTGTCACTGGCTTAACACGGTGTAGCTCTCGTGGTTATAGGAGAAAATACACTTTTTGTTATGAGCATGCAGGGTGTAGCTCACTTAAAGGTATTATAACCACTCTGCATCCTCTGAGTAAGTTCAGAACTGGCGAGTTTGTGTCTGTGGGTTCACTATCGGTCGAGTGCAATTCCTGTGCGATAACTGGTCCCTAATGAACGAATAATTGAAAGCATGGGATTTCCAGAATACTCAAATATCTAAATTAATATAGATATATCGATGATCAGTTTTTATTTAGAAGTATTTCCTAAATTTAATGATCACTTGAAATTGGAGTCAGATTGAACATGGAGCTAGACTAAAATTTTAACTAAATCCTGATAAATTCAGAAGCGCAAGTAAAATACTTATATTGTGGGTTTTCTTTCTTTTCTTTTTCTTTTTTTTTGGGGGGGGGGGGAGTTGTACATGAATCCCTGTTTTTTCCTGATGAGTCCATTTGTCTGAAGTTCTTGACAAAAATGCAAGTCCTGTAAGTTCTCCCATCATGCTCTACAAATTTAGTCTTCCCAACAATAACTATGTGATGTTGATGTCCAGTTTTGCAGCTCACTTAAGGCAATTGAGGACATGCGACTACACAACATTAACAAAATGCTGCAAGCTCTCATTTATGCTAGATGTACATCCTGCAAGGAATATGTAAATGAATGGGCACAATTGTTTGGTTTGTTTATTCTAACTAGTGTAAGATAAATGGTTGAGTGAAAGCGAAGCAGTTTTGTTTAACACTGAGAAGACTTTCTAAAAGCTAAGCTGTCATACTCTGCAAATCTCATTACATTAATAAGGGGCAGAGTATCCTTTTGCAGTCATATTACTCCAGTTGTTCTCAAGTTTGATATGTCATCTCCGTAAGTCATAACTACTGTCATTTTGACTCTTTTAATCTGTCAATCACTTCTAGAGGAAAAGAGACAGTGAGTTAGTGTAACTGAACAAGGGACAAAAGTTGTGTGTTTGGTTCCAGATCCCATCAGACCTCTGGCTGTCTCTCCTTTCCCCATCATCATGTCCCTGTCACCCTTACATAATAGCTACACATAATCTCCTGTCTCATGTGAGTATTTATAGACTACATAATTTGCCTGTTTGAGAAACGGTTATCTCAACAAATCCAGCTTTAAATAATGATGGGAACATCCTGCATTTTGCAGGAAGTTCTATGTTGCTGCCTCCTTTACTGTGACAAGTAAAACAAAGAGGTGGACAACTAAATCAAAGCAGAAAGATGGTCCATGTGCTTTGTCATTTATGGAAGCTGAAACTTCCTCTGTGAGACTTTCTTTAGAAAAGAATGACCATCTCCCTGTGCACTGGAATGTCTGCAAAAATAGCAGCAAGTCTTACTGAGATCAATAATTGAGTGTCACCTTTAAAATTATGCTTGATGGAGTGGTGCCTAATAAAAACCAGGTTGATGGCTGTCATCAACAATTCAGTTTTCTGGTTTGGATGAGTTGCAAAAGAAAAAAAAAGTTTGCTTGTCATTTCTTTAGATAAAAAGTACAATGCTGTCTGAAAGGTTTTGAACCCAGCATAAATTGTCACTTTTACTTTGAAATTAGTATAAATCACTTAAGTATTTAGTAAGTGTTTATGTAACAAAAAATATTTATTAGATTTATTGGTAACACTTTAGATTATTGCTCGTTTCTGAAACGGGTACATTGCAAGCTGCCCTGACAAAAACTGGATTCCCACTCTAAATGATACATTTGAATGTATAATTTTTCAGTTAAAACTGAAAATGGTGGCTACATTTGTAGAAGTGTGTGTGTAATGACAGATAAAGATAAGGCCACAAAATGTCTGCGGAGCTATTCCATCTTGATGGTTGATGCTGTGAGCAACATACAGCATAACATACAACAGGTCTACTCTGACCAATGAGCATGTGACTTGCATAAACACATTTTGGTAGACTTTGCACTTTGAAATGCTGCCTTGTGAAAGCAAACCGAATCAAGAAGAAATGCAACATTGTAATAATCCCCCCCCCCCCCCAAAAAAAACACTAGTAATCTTATTCCCTTTAAATAATAATAGCCTCTTTTAGCAGTAATTTAAACTACAGCTCTCACAAAATCATTAATCTGTCGCTGATGAAAGGAGTGAAATTATTTCCTTATAAAATAAATTCTTTGTAAAGCCAAACACTCAGAAGCAATGGGCTGTGATCAAGATAGGAAGATCTGGAAGAAAGACCATCTGCTCTTCAGTCCCTTCACCCATCCTTCCCCCTGGGCACATAGTCCAGGTCACTAAAAGTTGACAGAGAAATGCCAAGAACTCAAGTTGCTATGTTCACATAAAACATTTACTATATCTTCAGGATTCATGGTCGTAAACTTTTCATGTTTGGTGTCATTTTATAGGTCTTTGTGCGATTGGTAAATTGGTTTCAATTTCACAGTAGTC
>NW_015507237.1:90898-92326 GCF_001515645.1 Sinocyclocheilus grahami
CATTACCGTTATAGCGCCACTCAATGGACATTTCAAGTCAGAACTGCGGTGACACATACAAAACCAATGTCACATAAAATGTACCATATGTGCATTCATCTGTTCCGTGGGGAAAAAAACAAACACTCTTTTAGTGCCACCCAGTGGACATTTCACATCGAATATGTCACAAAACGTACATGGCGCTACGTCTTTCATGTCTTGAAAAAAAGTTCCCACAGGTATGTTTTCGTAATGAGATCAGGCTCAAAAATGTTTTTGTAAAAGACCACATCTAGATCAGATTCAGAACAATCATCAAAACATAGATGGAATAGGTCGCTTTCATCAACACATCCAAAGCTTGCACTGTCCTATACCACTTCCTGGATCGACATTTCATTCAGTAACGTTAGGCAGTTTTGATTTATATAGCATCTGTTTACATGCGCGATCGTTTGTTTCTGCTTCTTCTTCGTTGTGTTTTGATCGAGGCATTCAATACTCTTAGCGTAATAGCGCCTCCTACCTACACCAATGAAAACACGGAAAGCCGGAAAATTCCGTCAATGGTGGGGAAAGAGTTAATTTAGCTACTGAGTCTTTGATTTTACCATATGCATCCATTAAAATTTTAATGTACAGCAAATTCCAAAAAGGTCACTGGAGGTCAGGGCTTAACTCGTTGTAAGTGAAGAAAATATCTATGATAAACTACTTTCCTTTTAAATTAACCCTTATGATGCCCTCCAGGAATCTGGCCTTATCACCTGTGAATTTGCTATTAAGTGAACTGGAAAGGTAATGGCCATTTTGCCAATGTCATATTTTATCCACCGCTGCTTCATCCTTGAGTGACATACTTGTCCTTTTGTGCTTCTCAGCCTGATAGGTTCATTAACAAAGAAAGGACTTAAAGTAGAAAACCAAGTGACTAGTCTAGTGCTGAAAGTAATAATAAAAGCTCCATCATTTGCGTTCGACTGTTAGCAGCTTCTCATTTATTCTTGTGGACGTGGTTATTGCCCTTGCAACAGACCTTGAGTGATCTGTAAGTGATGCTCATTTCCTTTTGAAAATGATCTGAATGCTTTTTTCAGTAAATTTAATCAGTCTGCAACTGGTGTTTATTAGTGTATTTTTAGCATTATTGGACAATTGTTCATTTGTGAATGACTCTTAGATAAAGTGCTCCACTCATGTTGACTAGTGTCAGTGTGCTACAGTGCACAGCACTGATGTGCCTACTATTATTGATGTGAGCGTGCGGCACTGCTCCGTTAGCAAGACGCCAAGTGATTAACATGCACAAGGAGTGCCAAGCTGTCAGACTGAGCGGATAGCAGGCTAGAAACATTGAGGAATGAATAATTAGAGAAACGAGGGACCGGGCATGATGACAGGGCAAGAAGCTCAGAGAATTGAACCTTTGAACAGGGATGTCTGAGA
>NW_015507237.1:92781-96256 GCF_001515645.1 Sinocyclocheilus grahami
CTATCCTTTTTGAATACAATTATATCCTTGTTGTCAGGGTGAAAGAGTGAAAAAGCAGACCACGATTACAAACACGACATCCGTGATTAGACATCAATCCAATTGTTTAGAAACCCCAAACTCTCTTGAAAGGGAAATCCACTTGACAATAAGAGCCCATCGTCTTGTATCTCATGCAGTCCCGAGCTGATCCACATACATCATTGTGTTTAAAATAGCCTCAGGCTTGTATGAGTCCTGTAATCATCCTTAACCATATTGGGTCATACCAGGCCAGTCTGAAATCCCAATGGTTTAAGCCTCCGCTGGTGGAACTTTAATTGGAAGGTAATGTCTCATCTGGCCTTATACCCCAGGAGTCCACGGGGAATTATCCCTTACAGAATGGCATGATCTGGGATTGTCAGAAGAAAATCCTCACAAGAGCCACGGGCTGCCAGAAACCTACTTTACCGTAACTGAACAGGCTAAACGCCACATTGATTAGGTAAGTCAGGAGGAGCAGAATTGTTTAATTGTTAATCACGACATAAGATTCTCACTGTAGTACAAGTACACTATAAAAAAAAAAAGATTTTTCGAAGTTGTAAATGCAAACAGATTATTGAAGTACATTTTACAAGAACATTTCTATTTCAGTCTTTCTTCTTAAAAAATATATTCAATTTAATGTAATACCATTTCTTTGTAATTATTTGTGAAATTAGCTAGCAATTTCTGAGTTAAAATTGTTCCAAAATAAATCCTATTTTCAGTGTTTGTGGGGTACATTTAGGTTATTTTGGCTAACCCTTTTAAAAAGATGCCCACCTGAGGTATTGTCCATAAGAGAGACAGTGAAGCCAAATGAGCACATAATCCTGAAAATATTAAATATGGGAAATATTTGGTATATTTTGGACACCTAAAATACATATATCAAGAGCATGCTCACAGATGAGAACAAAACAGCGTTGGATGAAGTGGATTAAAGCCCTGCACGGGTCTCAAATATAGGCCCTAGCCCGTCTTTTTCCCCTTTTTCCAAAAAAAGCTTATACTACTGTTTCAGCTATTTTTTTTATAAAGTACATTTAGAAAAACATTTGGAGTATTTTTTGTTCGTTAAATGTAAGTTATTTTTGTTTTTTTAAGTAAAGGCCAGCGGCAGACAGTGAATTGATCATAGCCTATAGCCTATGTTTGATCAATTTAGCCTTCTCAAATCATCAGGACTTGCCTAAAATAAAATCTATAGATAAAACAGTTCAAGTATATCACAATGTTAGTTTAAATGTTTAACCTATATAAATGTGCATATCCAATCGTTTGAGCGGAGAGTGGAAGCTGAAGCATGCTCTGCAGGACATGGAGGCGCCAGTGCGATCACTTGCATTTTTTTTCTAACAGTGGAAACAACTTAAAATACGCAGTCATTTTTGCTCATAAAGGTAAGAGTAATACATCATTCTAAACTGTAAAGGGTCTAGTTTTATTTGTGTGCACTCACAATATCAACAAAACTTTGTGCTTTTATAAAATAAAGAAAACAAACGCTTTCTGCCGTCTCGGGCTTGAACAGGAGCGCTTCACAATGATGAACCTAAACACAGACATGATCAAAAAAGTTTTAAATTACTACTTTAAAACGAAATACTTAAAATCGAAAATAGATTCCTAATAAAATAAACTCTTTCATTATGTAATCCATGCATTTCTCTCTAAAGGCACATCCAATTATAAGATGGCGAGTCATTGTTTTCATCACTATAATTGATGGAAGGCCCGATTATAATTTGCGTTTTATTTTATAATTCCGTACAGTTAAAAAATAAAACACTAGCCTAATTATAATGGCATATATGTAAAACTTTGTCCTATAATTGTATAGCTGCTTTTTCTGATTTTTATGTTGCTCTGTTCTGAATACCTTAAATTTTAAATTATTTGCTGCAACGCAATTTTGTATGATATGTTAATTATTTATATTTTTTATCAATGCTGTAAATGCTTTAAAAAACAGCTTTAAAATTACTTTATTGCATTCCAGACGCTTTTAAAGTACTTTTCACTCTAAATTTTACGGGTAGCTTGAATGAGTCTTTAACTGAAAAATGAGTGTTTACGATTGTCATTTTGCATTATTGACACACTATTTTCTTAATTAATGCTGTTCAGTTGCTTTGACACAATCTATATTGTTAAAAGCACTATATAAATAAAGGTGACTTGACTTGACTATAAATTTTACGGGTAGCTTGAATGTAAACATTGTCATGAATTTGTTGTATTCCCATTTGTAAAATAGCCAACAAATTCATTGTTATAGGCTAACTCGATCTCATGAAAGTGCGTACAGCACAATTTTCTGCTTTTATTTGGCGTAATATTTCTATGCAGAAATTGACTTTGGCATGCAAAAGACTGATACATTCATAATTAACGGCATGGGTTCAGTCGACAGAAATACCGGACACACAGGCCTATAATAACTGCTGAAATGTTTGCGGGGGCAAATCTCAGGTCAGTCTGAGCACTCATGGTACTCACAGTGCAGCGGTACACCTGCAGGCGCCACTGACTCGGACGGTTGTCATGGTAATAAACACCGTAAACAGAAAACGTTCACATCTCCGCGCTTAATGTGCATATCCTATATGAAAAGCATTTTAGGGGGCCCTTGGCTTTTGGGGGCCCAAGGCTGTCGCCTACCTTTGCCTAATGGGTAAGTCCGCCCCTGACTATTAACTATGACTTTTGCCTCAATAAACTAGTTTGCTTCTTATTAATAGTTAGTAAGGTAGTTGTTAAGTTAAGGTATTAGGTAGGATTATGGGATCTAAAAAAATAATCATGCAGAACAAGGCATTAATGTGCTTTATAAGTACTAATAAACAGCCAGTTTGCTAGTAATATGCATTCTAATAAGCTACTAATTAATAGTAGGAATTGATCCCTAAAATAAAAGGTTGACAATTTGACTGTATGATTTAAATTTTTGGATACAGTTATCAGCTTATCTACAGCTTTTCTAAGGTAGCTGGTCTATTTTTTACAACAAAAACATGATTTGTACCTAAAATTTGTAAAAGTGAAAGCACACCATGTGTACCATACATTTGTGCATTGTGGCACTGTTTGAAAGCAGATCTTTGTTTAATCATGTATGGTTTTAGACTTGCATTGGGCCACATGAGACATGGAATGATTTGTAGTCCTGAAAACACTGAGATGACATCACAGCAGGGCATTCTAGGACAGTAAGCAAGAGAGCAGATGAAAACTGAGAACCGCTGCATGTGGCCAGGTAAACAAGCATCTTCCTCTGTCTCCTCCTCTATAACCTCACTTTCCCCCATACAAAATTTGCCACTTCAACTCACTTTACTCATTCCACTCTCACTGGGCATGTCACCACTACTTTTTCCAGACTCTTTTGATTTCGGCTTTTTGTTCATTGTGATTCCTTTCACCACTTATCCTCCACCTTCAGCCT
>NW_015507237.1:97520-98089 GCF_001515645.1 Sinocyclocheilus grahami
ATCAAATCAAACTCTTTACCTTTTAGAAAATGTAGACCCGCTTTATATATAGGGCCAGATTTACTAACAGCTTGCACAAGTGCAAACTGTCTTTTGGCATTAAAACAGTACTGTCAGGATTTAAGACGCGCAGTGAAGAATTACCACTGTGGACAGTTAGGCCATGTTCACACAGCAGCAGAATACGGTTGTCAGTAGTGGTCGACCGATATGGTTTTTTTGACAGCCGATGCCGATATCTTGGAAAGCAGGGAGGCCAGTGGCTGATATAATTTTATATTTAAGAAATTTGAAATCATTTGAAAATGGATTAAAAATAATTGTGTAAAATAAACATAGAAGACAAAGCATTTTTCACAAATAAATAAATATTTAATAAAAATCTAATTAAAAAGAAGTAAACATTGTAACCTATGGAAGCCCGTTTCCGCCACTGAATAAAAAATATAATTCTGTAAGTCATAATAATGAAAACTTTCTCAAAATTATGACTTAGTATCTCGTTATAATGACTTAGTTTCTCGGTAATAATGAGAAACTTTCTCGAAATAATGACTTAGTATCTCGTT
>NW_015507238.1:0-892 GCF_001515645.1 Sinocyclocheilus grahami
AATAATGAGTGCAAAAATATGAGCGTCACGATTAGCAAACTATAAAGGCATTGAGATGTACTATAATTAAAGGTCTGGGAGTTTTTTTTCTGCTGTAATGTCTTTAATGCAGGGAACGATAAGGCTGTATAAGGCTGTGTATGTTAATCAGCTACGCTTCTGTGATTTTCATTCGCAGCCAGTTCCTCACAAAGGAGGAAGCTGTCCCACAGGCTCCAGTGATGTGTGGCAAATATCCCTCCCCTCGCTGGCTCGCTCTTTCCCTCCTGCCTCTGCCCTTTAGGAGGTGTAAGCAATATGCCAGTCCTGCTGTGGTCAAACAACACTCCTCGTGTTCCGTGAGATGGAGTTCAGGGTACTACTGGGCCGCTGCTAGCGCTCCCCATGCGTGGGCAGGAACTGCTCCCTATGGCCATACTGAGCTGCTCGCCTGGCTAACTCAGCCCACTTTAGTGTTAGCGCATAACATCCTTGCCAGGAAAAGTCAGCCAGGGATGAAGGTAATGAAGGTATGATCACCGGTAATAGACAAAGACAGAGAGGAGAGAGACAGAATAATATTTGGAGAGCTTGAAACAGTCAAATAAGATGCTAACATATGTTAGCTGCAATGCAAGCAACTTGCTGCTGCTGTGTAAGATCCTTTCCCTCACAGTCTGATGATAGAAAACGGCTTATTATTCATGAAAACATGCGAACCTATTTTAAATTACATGTCAGAGAATTAAAAGGGTCAAAATAAACATTTATCTTCCTTTGTGTTTTCAGTTAGCCTTTGATTAGAAAGCTAAGAGTTAGTTTATTAGCTTAGCATAGCGCTAACTGTTTAAGACTGGTTAACACTCTTTTGATTAGCTAGAACAATATATAACAATAGCAGGCTACTTTTTTT
>NW_015507238.1:1216-20046 GCF_001515645.1 Sinocyclocheilus grahami
AACGATTTGATTGACAGCAATGGTTCTTGAGGCAAAGTTGCTCATCATGAGGAGATCTATCCAATGATATGCTTATTGTGTGGATGTGTGAAGCACCACGTGATTACAGAGCCATAAAACTCGTTAGCACTATCAAGTGGCCGATTCTTTCAAAATTCTTACAGACCTTTTAAGGCCATGAGTCGAACATGCCCACCGAGTTTCGTTCCGATCGACCTCCGTTAACCAAATAGGTGCTTAAATTAGTTTGGCCAATGGCGGACATGTTTTTTGAGATATGCAAATGTCCTCATTGACACTTGTGCCACTTTGGACAAAGACACAATTTTCAAGTCAATCAGACCAATGGTTGCACAGTTATAGTTGTTTTCAGGGTTTGAAATTAACTTTTTCACTCACCAGCCAATTTGGCTACTAAATTTTTAAGCTACCGGCCATTCATAATTTCTACTAGCCAAAAAAATTAAACAAATAAATTATGAAAAAGAGGCCGGAGGTAAGCCAACAGCTTGAGGCTGTCCACACTGGATGCGACCATTGCAAATCATTTGTACTTTGTCAAACAGTAGGCCTACGTCATAAATAGAACGAGGCATCAGATTACTGTCGGGGATTTGTCGTGCTGTGCTGTGCCACATCCAGTGTAGGCCGCATCACAGATTATAATGGGTTCTATAGTATTTTGTCGCATCTGGTGTAGACACGGTGCGAGTCTTCAGGCATTTTTTGACTTTTTGTTATTGCTTTAATGCAAAGGAAACCAGTGCGCCCGCCACGCCATTATTTTTTGCGTAGTGACGGGTACAGGGCTGGACTGGGGTTAAAATTCGTCCCTGGACAAATCCAGCCTACCCGGCCCTCAAGGTCCCCTGTGAATGTTTTGCTGTGTTATAGGGCCTTCAATTGGAGTAAGTAAATAAATAAATAAATAAAAGGACAAAAACAAATAATGATATATTACTGAATGCACAGCAAATGCAACAAACTAATAGCCTACTGCATTTTTGTCACATAGAAATGCACTTGACAGTATAAGCATTGATTTTGTGCTAGAACATAGGAAATTTACTGCTAATAAATGCTGTCATCCTTTCCTCACCCTCATGTCTTTCCAAACCTGTATGACTTACTTTCTTCTGTAAAACACAAAAGATATTTTGTAGAATGTTACCAAACCATTTTGGTTACTCTTGATTTCTACTGTATGGACAATCATTTCTTGAATTTCTCAAAATATCTTATTTTATGCTCCACAGAAGAAAGAAATTCATACAGGTTTGGAATGACATGATGCTGAGTAGCCTAAATGAAGACAGTTTTAATTTTTGGGTGAACTATCCCTTTAAGAACTTTATAATATTTGTAAATGGAAAACACCTCATTTATAAGTGTCTCTAAATTACAGAGACACTGGTTTTTATCTTTAATCAGGCTCTTACTGAATTAACATTTTACTTAAATTAAAAGTAATTAGAATGAAACATTTAAAGAGAAATAAGCTATTAAAGTTAGTTTACATGCGGTTTGTTTACATGCATTTTACCTTGTCGTGGCTGTATTCAGGCAGAACCTTTAATGTTGTCATATCACACAACTGTATAACACAATTCTGTGTCATTTCTGAATGGATCGAGCGACTTGCGCTATTTATCTCTTATAAATCGTGGCGGAAGCACAGCGCTGTGCGGGAGACTGATCCCGCTCTGCTTTAACGATGCACCGGGAAGCACCACTTCACACTTTTGGAGTACTTGCTTTTTGCAGTTTCGCGTGGGCTGTAATTTAAAAACAGCGCCTAATATGAGGTCTCCCTCGCTTCGGCGATCGACCCACTGGGAATGTCCCGGTGCTCCCGATGGCCAGTAGCTACATCGCTGGGTATGTTCAAGTAAACTAGATGCCCAGATGCTGCGCAATTAGGCTTATTTAATATATCATGATGAGTCTCGAGTTCAGTATTTACACTAAATCTGCGCAGATTTGGCTTACATGAACTTCCTCAAGAAATTAATTAGTAAACATAATTTACGAAAAGTAACCCGCAAAATTGGCTAGTGATTTGACAGCGTTACCCGCCACAGCTGATTTTTTACCCGCATTTGCCGGGTTGGTGGGTGTTAATTTCAAACCCTGGTTGTTTTTATGTTTTTTCTACCTTATCACCAAGTGGCAGAGCTGCGTTTTTTGTTGTTGTTTTTTTTTTACCAAAGATTGAGCTCATACACAGGTGTACCGAGTTTGGTGAAGATATCTCATTCCGTTCAAGAGTTATGGCTACATTTAGCAATTGGCTAACATTAGCATAGAACATTTTTGCGTACTGTTGCGCGTGAAAATCGAAATTTCTACTTTTTTTATAATTATTAATATTCACTCTCCAGAGAATATTTCTGCAGTGGTTTGGTTCCGATCAGGCGAAAAACCTAGGACTAGTTTACAAAAGTAGGTTTTGGACATAACTCAATTTTGCGGAAAAACCGGACTTCATAGAACAAATCCACCGATAGCAGTTTTGTTTGTTGTGACCCAAGGATTACAACGATGTAAAGATAAATGAGTCTTTGATAAATGGTGTATGAGCTAGGGCCAAAAATGTCTGAAATAAAAAAAAATTTGCGCTGTAATGCCCCCTTTAGGGGCGAGTCTTTGGATCTGAGTAGCAAGCAATACTACTACGATCTAACCAAGTTTCAGCTCTCTAGGCCTTACGGTTTGGGCTGCACGATCAGTTTTTATCGGAGAAAAATAATAATTAAAAAAAAAATCCTTACAATTACAATAGGGTTTCAGCACTATGTGCTTGAACCCCTAATAATAAGAAATGTTTTTTTGTGCACCACATCAGCATATTAGAATGTTTTCTGAAGCATCATGCGACACTGAGGATTCAGCTTTGCCATTTAAGAAATAAATTACATTTTAAAATATATTAAAGTAGAAAACAGCATTTTAAATTGTAATATTTCACAACATTGTTTACTGTATTTTTGATTAAATAAACAAAAAAAACTTTGACTTTTGAACAGTAAAGTATATATTCTGTTATTTTCTAAAATATATATTGTGTATTATATATAATAACAGAATGGTAAAACACTTTCTGTTTGTTGTGTTTAAAAATCCATTAAATATCATGCTGTCAGGCTGTGAATGGAAAAGTACAAGGAAATTCTTACAAAATTAGTAGAGGTGCTAAATGTCATGTTTCAGTTGAGCTTTGGACTGATGGGTGGCATTCAGGTGGAAAGCAGCAGTGAGACCGCAGTGAACATGAGCCTTAATGAAAACTTTTCCAACATCAGGAGTCTCCAGGTTACGATGGAGTAGTTCATTGAGTCATACTACACCGACGTCTCTACCTTTGTTGTCCATACTAACATGAACAAGCCTAATCAAAGAGGTTTAACTCACAACTTCCACACTTGTCTTCTTCATTAAAAACCACCAATTTACCAGTACAAACAGTTTTGTCAATTAGAAATGTTTACTGCCTTTACTTAAAAGAGCTGAAATATCAGTTGTGAAACTTAAACAAGCTGTAAAAGCAACCCAGAAGCTTAGTCATCTGAAAAGAGACTACAAACCAAAGTCTTATACATTTCTTTTCATATTCAGAAATATACTATATAACACTATATAATATAATATAGTTTTTAATTTTATTATTACATCATTTTCAGAACTACACAGAGACAGGACGCATTCATTCTAGAGAGAGCTAAGGAGACGGAGAGCAAATGATTGCAACAGGAAACTGACATGCTCTTTAAAAATAACTATTTAAAATACACAACACATTGGAAAATGTAACTCCAAGAGAACTCCCTTCAAGCCAGTCATGACGAAAATAGTGTGCCTGCTTATTATGATAATTACAGTAATCTGCAGGGGGTACAAAAAGATGACCTTTGAGGTGTTTTGAGGTCATTTTCAAATGTTCTTCTTAAATCTGACCCCTGGTTGAATTACAGTTGACAGGCCAAACTTCCCAAGGGATTCCATACATTGTTTAGCCTCATTCTGACCACTGCCTAAAAGAATCTGGCCTTGAGTAGGGCCTTTTCATTTTGACAACACTAGTTTTGGCATAAAATGCCTTAGGAGCTCTTAGTAAGAAGTTTTTTATGGAAAAGCTCCATTATGGACAGCAGAGTGCAAAAGAGAATACAAAACACTAAAGACAGAAAAACTTAAAAACAGAAGTGAAATATCCAAACTGCAAATGGATGATGACAATTACAATGGTAAGAATTTCATGGCTAAATCGGTATAGCAACACCTGCTATCACAAGCTCAATTGAATATATCACAATGATATAAATAAAATGATATCACAAACTGAAATCACATTAGCAGATCCCCACTGCAGTCCACCTCGTTTCACTGAAATCACTTCATGTTGCCACATTTGTTTGCAATATTAGTTCCAGTTCTCCTTAATGGTTTTGTGGTTTGTCTGGTGGCTGCTCAGATATTCTTTGAAATGATCAAGACAACTCTAATATCTCACTGAGGTTTTGGAAGAAGAGAAAGGGAACAGACAACCAGAGATAGTCTGAATTGCTGTAATTGAATGTTCACACACACATGCACTGAAAGAGCAGTTGACTGAGGTATGTTTGCGTGGAGTGTTATTGATCGATGTGTGAGGGAAAGCTTGGACCTATGTGTTCTTAAACCCCACAGAAGACAGTCAAACCTCTTTCTCTTCCAAATACACACACACATAATCTCTCTCCAGTCCACACATGCTAATTCTCAGCTTGAAGCAGATATGATAACACAGGGGGTCAGTTGAAGAAACACATACGTATGTTTTTACATTTACGTATATGTGGAAATTTTCTTCCTTGTTATTATTAGATGATCATTTGTGAATTCCTCCCTCTGGGTTTTGATCTCTGAAGGAAATCACATTTGTGCCTAACATCAGTTACCAAGGAGCACAACTCTCAGCATCCACTCATCTGTCACTCTATTTCCTTCCCATTTATTGCCCTTCTATCAATTTTCTTTCCTCTCCTTGTTTTTCTTTGCGCTTAATTTCTTCTCAGAGGTCCATCTCATATCCTTCCTGGTGTCATATACTGTATTTATGATGGGGCATTTATGGGCTGAGCATATCTGACTACTCGCGTTTACTCATGCGGCTGTAATTGTCTTATTGCCCTCTGCTATATGAAGATGAGTTACATCAACAGGCTGCCTCTCCCTGGAAACCACAGGAGCTGCGCGAATGTGTATGTTTGTTTATCTAAATGACTCACATCTGTTTTAGCAGCAGACAAGCCAACATCTGTTCCTCTCCATAACGCATCTGCCCTGAGTCTACGGTTCAGCATATCACTGCAGATCTCTGCTTCATTCATCTACATTAACTGTGTTTCCTTTCTCCTGTTTTATTCTTAATTGTGTGTGTGCACACAGGTTCATTTTTCATCCACAAGGTTGGAAAAGCTTGGGTAAATTATTCCCTCATAAAGGTTTTACGATCTGAAGTATTAAACCATAAATTCACACCTTCTTCATTGCTTCAGTATCCTTCCCTTTCCTCTGCACTCTTCTCTTGCTTGGTAATAATAGTTTCAGTCACTTTTCCTGCATTGGTTAGACTTGATCTAATCCAGACATGAACATGTCTCCACACATAATAGCTCTCTTTTTCTTTTTTTGTCTTACCGTGCTGTGTGGTGTCTTTCTCTGGCTCCTCCAGGGTTGTTTGAGTTATTTTCCTTTCCTTTGATTCTTTTTTTAGTTTAAGTGATACTCCACCGTTCTTCAGTGCTCTCCAGTGCAACTGTTTTCATATCTCTCTCTTGGCTGCTCTAGGTGTACAAGCAGCAGGCATCAGTGAGTGTATGCGCTCTGGGTCGGCGTCTGTGCGAGCAGGAGGAGGACTTAGCGGGGAAAGCAGCGAATTATCAACGAGAGATCCGGCACCTGCAGAGCCAACTCAGAGACAGACAGGAACAACTGCACGGAGCTCTGCAGCAGAAGAGGTGATCCTCTCCCTCTCTCACACACACACACACACACACACACACTCTCTCTCTCCCCCTCTTGCTTTGTGTGAATAGAGGGATGCAGCAGAAGAGGTGAGAGCAGTAGTGGAGCAGCTGTCACAGAGGCACAGACCAATAACAGATAGTGGAGAAAGAGAGAGAGAGAGAGAGAGGAGGGGCAGTAGACTAGCTGGCACAGCTGCAGACTCATCTGTCTAAATGTTCCATGTACTCTCATAATTACATTCACTTTTCTTTCATTTGCTACTTTCTCTGTCTTATGGCCCTGTGTACCTGTTCATTCTTGCAGCTTACTTTTAGTTTGGGGTTTCTGAATAAGACAATCATTCAGTTTCTGACTGAAATCCTAACAAAAATTATAAATTCAGAAACTTGAAATATTTGCTGTACTCTCTCATGCCTAAAATTTTTTGATATTTTTAACAATATTATTGGTAACATTTTACAGTAAGGTTAAATTAATTACTTGACCTATACCTTTACATTATATATTTTTAAATACATAAGTACATTTTTAAGATTGTGTAATTTGTAGTTTTTAAGTTGTGTAATTTAACATAGTTAAAGGTGTAGTTCACCCAAAAATGAAGTCTGTCATTAATTACTCACCCTCATGTCTTTCCAAACCCATAAGAGCTTTCTGACCCTGCATAGACAGCAGCACAACTATCACGTTCAAGGCCCAGAAAGGTAGTAAGGACATCTTTAAAATAGTCCATGTGACATCAGTGGTTCAATCGTAATTTTATGAAGCTACGAGAATACTTTTTGTGCACAAAGAAATAAAAAAATAACGACTAGTAACTTCCAGTCAGTCTCTGCCGCCATTCACAAGACTACCACGACTCTTGAATGTGCATTCCTTTGCTCGTAAACAAGCCACAGCGCATCCGGGTTCTACATCAGAACGCCGGCTCCTGCATCAGCAGCACCACACACATGCATCGTGTTACTCTTGTGAACTTGTTGAATAAATTATTATTTTTGTATAAATTATTATTTTTGAATAAAACATTATTTTTGTTTTCTTTGAGCACAAAAAGTATTCTCGTAGCTTCATAAAATTACGGCTGAACCACTGATGTCACATGGACTATTTTAACAATGTTCTTAAAGGGATAGTTCACTCAAAAGTGAAAATTCTGTCTTTAATTACTCACCCCTTTGTTCATCTTCGGAACACAAATTAAGATATTTGATTCAACCGTAATTTTACAAGAATAATTTTTGTGCGAAAAAAAACAATATTCAACCATTTTTCTCCTCCGCGTCACCCTAGCGCCATTTTGGAGAATACCACGATGCATATATGTGCTTTGATATGCACGTAAACAATGCATGCACATGGTGCTGCTGACGTACCACACGCTTGCGCTGCTGCTTGTTTAAGTTCAGAGGAAAGCACGCATATGCATCGTGATACTCCAAAATGGCACTAGGGCTGAAGCGGAGAAGAATTGTTGAATAAAGTCATTATTTTTATAATTTTTTTGCGCACAAAAAGTATGTTGAACCACTTATGACACATGGTTGAACCACTGATGTCACATGGAATGTTTTGTTGATGTTCTTGGTACGTTTCTGGACCTTGAACGTAGTAGGAACCTTGCTGTCTATGCAGGGTCAGAAAGCTCTCGGATTTAATTAAAAATATCTTATTTTATGTACCGAAGACGAACAAAAGGTCTTACGGGTTTGGAATTACACGAGGGTGAGTAATTATTGACATAATTTTTATTTTTGAGTGAACTATCCCTTTAATGTATTATGCACAAACATACATTATCCTAGATTTATTATTCATTATTTTTTATCAAATCATGTTTCTCAAATGTTTTTATTGGGTTTTATGGTTTTATATTTGGAGGAGCAGAGCTTTTTCTTTTGCTTTCTAAATAGCACAAAAGTGTTTCTGTATTTGAGTGCAGATGCCACGGGCAGCCTTGGAGCAGAAGAGGAAAAACTAGTTAAAGGGGTCATATGACGTTGCTAAAAAAGAACATTATTTTGTGTATTTGGTGTAATGAAATGTGTTTATGCGGTTTAAGGTAAAAAAAAAACACATTCTTTTCCACATACTGTACATTATTGTTTCTCCTCTATGCCCCGGAAAAACACACAGCTTCTCCACGACATGGTGGCAACAATACTACAACGAGAATCAAAGTTACGCCTTCTTTCTTTCCGTGAAAATTTAGGCAGTGTTATGCAAATCTTCCCACACAGTGATGTGTGGGGGCATGTTTAAACGAGGCGTTTTAGGAGGGCGTGGACGAGTCTTAACTTTTATAAAGAATATCTCTTTGGGTTTGAGACTTTAGTCTTTGCAACTTTAGGGATCTTATCTATTCACGAACAGCTTGTAACACTCCAAAGAGAAAGGAAAACTTGAAATTGCATCATATGACCCCTTTAAAAGGAAAGACGGGTTTTACAATTCCTTACACGGTCTTGAGAAACGTCCTTTCCACTTTTTTAAATTATAACAACTTCCTCAAGGCTGACGAGAGCCAATAGCCTTTTCAAGGTTGTTATGGCAATGTGTATGGCAGAGTAGAGCTGGTGTGCTTATTGTGTTAAAAGTCATATGTCACACAAGTTGTGTGCACGTGTGTGTGTGTGTAAAACACTAATAACAAAGAATGTATTGTATGTTAATATTGTATGTGTAACACGTAACTGCATACAGCACTCACAGTACTAGACAAGACAGAGACAAGTCAGACAGTCAAGGCAGGATAGAGTGTCCACTGTCCAGCTAAGGACAGACAAACACTGATGGACTCAGATCTGCTCTGCTGTCTGAACTGCTCACTTCATCCTCATAAACTATGACACACACTATTCTTGTTCAGAATTTGAGCCATGTCCAACTCAGCTCCACTTCTTGCAGTATACTCGCTCACCCAGTAAACGCTTACAGTCTCTCACTCTCGCAACACTACATCAAAGCTCATTTTGAAGTCAGTTCCCTACCCAAGCCTGAGTGTGAGGTTTTTAAATGTCAGCTTTGATAAGTCAGTTAAATGCTTCTCCTTCAGAAGAGTTTGTTTTTATGTGGTGTGTGTGTGTGTGTGTGTTTGAGATTACTTGTGAAGTATATGAAAGGAACATAAAAGATATTGAGAAATTCAAGAAATGTTTGTCCGTACAGTAGAAATCAAGAGTAACTAAAATGGTTTGGTAACATTCTACAAAATATCTTTTGTGTTTTACAGAAGAAAGTAAGTCATACAGGTTTGAAAAGACATGAGGGTGAGGAAAGGATGAGAGGATTTTAAATGTCCCTTAAACTCTCTAAGAGTGGGGCACTGCCGGATATAATGAGGTAAACCATTCCACAGCCAGTGACTCAGAACGTAACATTCTCTTTGGTTTCTTCACCTAGATCAGATCAGCTATATATGATGGAGCTGTACCATGTAAGGCTTTAAAAATAAATAATAATATCTTAAAATCAGTCCTATAAGAAACCGACAGCCAGTGTAGTTCTCTTAATACAGGAGTGATATGCTTATTTTTCAGAGTACCTGTCAAAAGTCTTGCGGCCGTATTTTGCACCAGCTGTAGTCTGCCCAAACATTTATATTGAACACCATAGTACAGTGAGTTACAGTAGTCTAATCTTGAGAAAATAAAAGCATGGATAACCTTTTCCAGGTCCTTCCGAGATAAAAAAAAAAGGCTTCATTTTAGAGATTAATTTCAATTGAAAAAAACTAAATTTGACAACTTCATTTATTTATCAAATTTCAGTGCACTATCACAAACTATACTTAAGTTTTTTACTTGATGTGTCCGAAAAGGGGATAGTATACCCAACTCAATTTTGGATGTATCAACAGACTCAGAAGGGCCGAATAAAATCAATTTGGTTTTTGATTCATTTAAACATAGCAAATTATCAGACATCCATACCTTAATCTCACCAAGACATTCCACTAACCTTTCTACAGCGATAGTGGCAGTTGGCTTCAGAGGTAGATACAACTGGTTGTTGTCTGCGTAACAGTGAAATGACACACCATATTTACTCAAGATCTGACCTAACGGGAGCATATACAGTGAAAAAAAGACTGGTGCTAAAATAGAACCTTGTGGAATACCACAAGATACAGGCGCTGAGGTCGACATACCTTCACCCATCTGAACAGAGAAACTTCTGCCTTGAAAATAAGACTTAATCCAGTTCAAGGCATTACCTCGAATACCTACACAAGTTTCTAGCCGTGAGATCAAAATCTGATGGTTGATTGTATCAAACGCCGCTGTAAGATCTAAAAGCAAAAGTAGAGTTACATCACCAGAGTCAGTTGCCATAAAAATGTTGTTAAAAACTCTCAATAATGCAGATTCTGTACTATGATGTTTTTTAAATCCCGACTGAAAGACTTCACCGATAGCATTATAAGTAAGGAAGGACTCAAGTTGATTAAAATCAGTTTTCTCCAAAATCTTTGCTAAAAAAATAAGCTTTGAAATTGGTCTATAATTGCACAACACACTCTTATCCAGGCTTGATTTCTTCAATTAAGGCTGCACTATGGCATGTTTACAATAAGTTGGAACAATTCCAGAAAGTAAACTCTTATTAATTATTGATAATACAAATGGACCAATCAACTCAATAACTTGCTTTAGTAGCTTTGTTGGAACAATATCTCCTAATTTAACTTTGTACTG
Organism: Sinocyclocheilus grahami; assembly: GCF_001515645.1. Classification (NCBI taxonomy): domain Eukaryota; kingdom Metazoa; phylum Chordata; class Actinopteri; order Cypriniformes; family Cyprinidae; genus Sinocyclocheilus; species Sinocyclocheilus grahami. The sequence goes on from NW_015507238.1 coordinate 11,923, forward strand.
TACAGAAGCAAAATGAACAGATGAGACTGTAAAATTTAGAGTATACTGCAAATTATACTGATTCTTTTGCTATTGTACATTAGCAAGGCCATGCGATGTTAATAGATTAACTCTTAATTGTGCTGTAATATTTCCATATCCATAGATATCTTGTGAGTTCAGTGCCATGATACAGTCACAGATGTTTCAGATACACATAGGAATTAATAATGTAACATTAATACTTAAATGTTGTAATAATGATTTTTGATTAAATATTAGAGTTTACTTATAAATATTATTTATTATTATATTATTATTTACAATAATAAAGCTATAATTAATATAGGTACTCTCTGTGCCATCCACCATACAGTCTGCAACTTGTCAAATATAATTGAATTGATATAATGTGTTCAGAAAGAAAAATTGGACCTACTTTATATAAAGCGTCTTTAACTATAAATTATTTTTACAATGAGAATTACAATTACTTATTTTACTGAGAAATACATGTATGTAATTGCATCTACAATTAGTTTCTGTTGTTACATCTACAGCCTATAGCCACCCTTAAACCTACCCATACCCACCTCAATAACACCAAAGGTATTTTGTAATACAACATGAACACAATATGTGCATTGTAACCTAACAATTATTTATTTGTTTGGACAAAAATACATAGCACCAATAGCTTTGTGGGCAGTGCGCCGACATATAGCGCAGTTGCGCTTTGGGCGTCCCGAGTTTGTGTCCCGGCTCACAGACCTTTCCCGATCCCATCCCCTTCATGTCAGGCTCTGGGCCAGGTTTTGTGTGTGTCTTGGCTCCCTATGTGCTCCATCATCTAGTTTCTCTGTCTCGTGTTTTGAATTCATTGTTCCCAGGTGTTTCCTATGTTAATTGTCATTAGTTCCAGGTGTCCCTTGTCTTCCCCTCATCAGTTCCTCTGTATTTAAAGTGTGTTCTAGTGCTTGTCCTTTGTCAGTCGTTAAACGTCATTCTGTCATCCTGATGTGTCGAGTCCTGTGATCCCCAGCCTTTGTTTAATAAACCCTTTTGAGTTACTTTACTCCGTGCCTCCTTGCTCCTTCGTTCCTCGTGTGTGTGCACCGTGACACTTCACATAGTAGTTAGTCATCTAATAGAAAGTGGGCCCAAAAAACATTATTTTTAAGTTTTTAATGAATGACATTTTACGGTGTTATTATTGTACATTGTTGTGTTGTATGCTGCCTGAGAGGAGTAACTGCTCTGTAGACTAGAGCAAAAAATGCTTGTTCATCACTGGCTGTTTAACTTAATTTTTTTTAGGTCATGATTTAAACCCACTTCCCTAAAGTAAGTTTAACAGAAACAAACTATGAGTAAACTAACAAAACTTAGATCATGCCTCATCTCGCCTAAGGTACCATCTGAGCCAAGACTCACATTGGTGCTTTCTCAACAACCATAGAGTAGATCATGTGGTTACAAACCTAGGACCTTAACCGCTAGATAATGGAAGAAACCAAGCATGAAGTCAAGATTTCTTATCTCTGACATTAGCCATTCACCAGTAAATTACAGCTTGGTTGATGTGACGTAGATGACTTGTATGGCGTCATCCAAAGTGGCTTTTACACACAGTGACACAGCAGAATGTACCACAACCTCATTACGCAAATGACTACTGCTTCCATAAACCTGCTTCCCAGTGCAGCATTCACAAAGTACTCTCCCATCTCTCTGTGTGTCTCTCATTTCTTTTTTAATCTCTTGTAGAAGACTTTGATGCTAAAACCAGCCGGGTCAATACTGGTCTCTCTCATCTTTCATCTCCTGACGTTCACCACTCAAGACGTGTCATTTCTTTCCTTCACACCCACTCGCACCCGTCTCTCTGGTCCTCTTCCTCTCTCTTTTGGCAACTGGGTCATGAGAATGAGAGCGAAAGCAAGCACTAGCAATCGATTAGATGGTGAGAGAAGGGCCTGTAGTAAGGCATTATCTGAATAATTATTATTTTCTGCCTTCATGTATTTTAAAAGGACGATATTAGCGCATTAAAAAGCCATTAACCTATAAACTTGTTTTTCTGCAAATATTTTTTCCTGTCTAGATTATTTATATGCACAGATCAGAATCTATGCAACCATCATAGTTTTTCACGTACTTTGATGATGCTTTCAGCTCTCTCAGCTTCATTTTTATCACAGAAATGCACAAAAGTCTACTAAATCCATGTGGGCTTACGCATTCAGATGTGATATTAGTGTGTCAGACATGTCTCCTCTTCTGATCTGTCAGACTGTGGGTTTATTTGTCCCTCACTTCTGTCCTCTCTCCTACTGTCTGTTCCCCTGAATGACACTATTGATCAGCTGACCCACCCACTGACAGCAATCTCTCTCTCTCTCTCTCTCTGTTTCTCTCTCTCTGTTATAAATCTCTAAGGTGACAGGGGCAGGCTATCTGTGTGCATAGATAAGGCCTTATTTGGCTTTTGCTGAGACTGCACAGTAAGTGATGAATAGAGAGGAGGAAGGAGAGAGGAAAAGGGCACCTACAAGGAGAAATAAAAGAGTCCCGAGGTGAGAATCTCATTAGGCATTCAAGACTGCCTGAAAACCAGATGAAAATGCACATAGCCATATTTTCCTGACTATTTGTCAGGATGTAAAAAGAGCAGCCTCAGGCAACACATCAATGACAAAATGATGTATAATATTCAGTATTGGGACAAATCTGCTGTCTCAAGCTGTTGTGACTGAAATATGATTTTTTTTTTTTTAAATAAACATTTTTAAGTTTGATTCAGAAATGTAGATTTAAGCTTGAAGGTTCAGAAATTAGACGGTGGTGAGAGTAAAGCTATTGGCTGTTTGATTAGGCTGTCAGTTCTTTTGTGTAATGAGTATGAGTAATAGGGGTGGGCAGATCCTAATATCCATAGTATCGATTCCAACGGTATTGGTATCGGATCGATACTAGCCTGATGAGATCGATACTCTAGGTTAAGTTTCTCTCCTCTACTCTTAATACATTGTTTAATATATTCAACAAAGAGTAGACATCTGTGGGCGTATATGCATTATGCCACTTTAGATGTTTTCATTATAATGGTTTTCTATGGGAGTAAAATGCTTAATGTAATTTAGCATGTTTGCGTATATATTCTGGGCTCAGCTACTTGCCTGTACATATTATATTTTATTTTTAAAAACTGTATACCGAATTTGGCCTTTTTATAACACTGTCTTCCTCCATTACGCCATATCAAATGTTTTTTTATAATGGTTATCAATGAGAGGAAATTAAATGCAGCGTGTTGCATTCATATTCTGGGTTCATCTGCTTACCTTTACAGTACATACATAGTATATATTTTTATAAACTGTATACCGAATTTGGCCTTTTCATATCACTGTCTTCATCCAATAAGCCACTTACGGTAAACTTTTCTTTATAAGGGTTTTCTATGGGAGGAAAATCCATAATGTGAAAACTTTAAGCATTGCTTTCATATTTGGGGCTCATCTGCATACTTGTATATCTAGTTTGCAACATTAATAAGGTGTATACTGAGTTTTGTCTTTTAATATTAGTCTTAAGGTATTAAGCCACGTTAATTTTTTTCTTTATAACTCTTTTCTATGGGAGGAAATTGCTTAATATGAAACTGCACATCGTTTTCATATTCTGGGCTCCTTTTAGAAAGGCAAATAAAGTCCATGTAGCTTTAAGGTGAATGTAATATTTTAGTCATATCAACATTAGTTATTATTGTTAATTTTCAAAGTGTAATTGGTGATTTAAATGTATGTTTTTAAAAGGAAAAAGTATCGTATCGGTATCAGTTTTGGCAATACTGGCCCTGTATTTACTTGGTATCGGATCGATACCAAAATTTGCAGTATCGCCCACCCCTAATGAGTAATGAGAGAAGAGAGGGATGTGCTGTTTAGATTTAGAAGATGTTGTTATTATTATTGTTGTTATTTATAATTCCTGTCTCAACAATAGCATCTTTTTTATATATTCAGAATTCACTACTGTATTTTAAAGTTTAAAGTATTTTATTCTCACCAAGGCTGCATTCATTTGATTACAGTAATATTGTTACAATTTATAATAACTATTTTCAATTTTAATATACTTTCAAATGTATTTTATTTGTCTGATGACAAAACTGATTTTTTTAGCAGCCTTTACTTCAGTCTTCAGTGTCTCACGATTATTCAGAAATCATTCTGATATGCTGATTTAGTGCTCAAGAAACATTTCTTATTATTATTAATGGTAAAAGTATGTGTGCTGCTTAATACTTTTGTTTGGAAACTGTGATTCTTCGATAAATAGAAAGTTAAAAAAAAAAAAACTTTTTTAATTGTTAAAATATTTATTGCATTTTTATTTATTCATTCTTATTTATTTTTTCAAATATATACACATAAATATAGATATGTTTCTGAGGTGCGTGGTGTCTAAACCATGGGAGATGAGTTTGACTTAGTCTGTTTGACACTGCTTGAGTCTCTCAGAGATGACGTTTATTGATGCAGGCAGAGGACAAGATGGCAGATTAAAAACATATCTTAAAGCGGTAGTTCACCCAAAAATGAAAATTCTGTCATCATCAAGTTGTTCCAAACCTTTATATATAGAGCACAAAAGAAGATATTTTGAAGAATGTTGGTAACTAAACCTTTGACAGAAGCCATTTACTACCATACTATGGAAAAAATACAGAAGAAAGAAACTCATACAGATTCGGAACGACTTGAGGGTGAGTAAATGATGACAGTATTTTCATTTTTGGGTCTATCCCTGTGATAGCACAGACCCGAAACCTGCAGTGTAAAGGACACTTGCAGAGATGACTCACCACTTTCCACACAGTGGGAGATAAAGAGAGATAGACAGTGGTCATAAACCGTGTGTGTGTATGTGGAAGCAAGGATGTGCATCAACAGATGGTCTGGCTAATTGATCTATGATTACGACATCCGCTCGGTCATCTCATTTCTATCGTTCTCTCTCACTCTGTTTAAGTTTGTGCCTTAGCACATTTCCAGTTAATACCTGTTATTATTGCACAGCTGAGCCCTCAAAAGCCTAGTGTGCGAATCCACCGGTATTGACTGGAGGGTACAAAATGACTGAAGGTCACAAAAATGTGTGTGCTCATGTGTGTTCTGAATGCTTGTGTGTGTGAAACAGGCATTCTCCCTTTTTATAGAGTGCGATGATATGAGAGCTCATGTTTGAATCAGGAAAGCCTACCCATACTGCATTAAAACAAGCCCCTCTCTCTCTATCTTTGTGTTTCTCAGAGAGGTAGAAGGTGAGTTGGAGGTGGTTTGGGAGGCAGCGACCAGAGAGAGTCAGCGCTTGAGAGAGGTGGTGTTAGGGAGTCCAGCCACCGTGGCTCCAGCCCTACGCAGCACTTCCGGCCAGACTCCTGCCAGGATCCCTCGTGTAGAGTATCATTTGTCCTGCTCACTGCCCCCTCCCTTCACCTCCAGACAGTGCTGTCTGCCACAGCCTTTACAGCGCAGTCACATGTTTGACTCCGACTCCGACCAGCACCAGAATCTTCTGATGAAAGTGACAAGAGTGGACGGGACTCCTGATATATTTCCATATCCTCCTTAACAAGTGTTTTGAGTTAATAAATTAATTTACCTGAATGCTTAATGTTTTTATGTAAAAAAAAAAAAAAAGCTGTTCTTTCTCTTAACTAATGACAAATGTGCTTTGATGCTTTTTCAGCATATACAGGTGCATCTCAATAAATTAGAATGTCGTGGAAAAGTTCATTTATTTTAGTAATTCAACTCAAATTGTGAAACTCGTGTATTAAATAAATTCAGTGCACACAGACTGAAGTAGTTTGTCTTTGGTTATTTTAATTGTGATGATTTTGGCTCACATTTAACAAAAACCCACCAATTCACTATCTCAACAAATTAGAATACTTCATAAGACCAATAAAAAAAATTTTTTAGTGAATTGTTGGCCTTCTGGAAAGTATGTTCATTTACTGTACATGTACTCAATAATTGGTTGGGCCTCCTTTTGCATGAATTACTGCATCAGTGCGGCGTGGCATGGAGGTGATCAGTTTGTGGCACTGCTGATGTGGTATGGAAGCCCAGGTACGGTGTCTAACCATATAACATTCTCGATTACTAATAATCGTTATCCTGCAGATGGAGAACGGTACAACATTTCAGAAAGCATTTGTGACTGAGCACTTCCAGCAGTAGATACACACAATAGCATATGAAATTCTATTACACAAGCCACATGATGAATGACAGAGCAACAGAAATCTCTCTCTCATTCTCTCTAGGATGAAGGTCTTGCACAAGTATATCCCTTTTAATTTTCTTTAATAAGGACAAAATATGGGATGATATAATTAGCATCCTGTTTGTGTATTTTTGTACTAGTGCAGAATTCTAAAAATTCTGGGCAAAAATATGCTGGAATAAACAATTACATTGAGTTTTGTTTGTTTTTCTGCTTATGACCTGCAGTGAGCTCAATTTTCTTTGCTATTCCAAATTACTAAAAACGTGCATTTGTCTTGAGGAGACAGTAACTGCATTTGATTATGCATATACTGCCTCATCAGCAAAGATGGCAAGGATATAAGGTTTTATTTGTATTTTTTAGAATATTGCAGTTTATTATGATTAAGAAGAAAAAGCATACCGCCAAAACACATACAGAAAAAAACAATAAATGCCTTCAGGTGCGTATATCCATAAACAGGTCAAGAAATTAAGATCTGCACACATCAAAATATAGGCCAAAATGTTTTTAATATAAATGATTTATCTGTGGCCATCATTTATTCTTTCAATTAATGTTTTTGAAAAAATACTTTATAAATGTTTATATATATATATATTAAAGTTTATATATATATATATCACATATATTTCTGCTTCATGTTGACTTTATCTACATTTCCTGAATTTAAAACATTTTTGCCAGCACATTACCTTTTTTCTCACTAACTTTTTTAGTGTATTTTTTTAATATATATTTTAGTGTATTCTGGGACAATAAATACATTTTTATCATTTTAAATCATTTATTTCTTATGTTCCGTAGAAGTTACTTGTTTTTTAAAGCAGCCTCTATATAAAAACTCAGAGGTTCTCCTGAGGAGAGAAATCTTAATTCCATAGATTTTAAACAGTAGGTTCTTAAGCAAATCAGCTGTGGTCAGGACAAAACTAGCAAGACACAGCAATAAAACCAGACAGTGACGCTATTGCAATACACCTGATCGATTTAAAAAAAGTGCCTGTCTGACTGTTACAGCATAATTAGGGCAGTCCAATAGTTCTCTCCATAATGGCATTGCACTATTTTAGAGCAAAATTATAACCCTGCAATCACTATGCACAAAACAAACCGCATTCAGGGCGTCTGTTGAAACAGTGGGTCACAGAACTGCAGTTCGTGCGCATGTGTGCAAGCTCCCTGCAGAAATAGAGCACTATCAGTTAGCAGTAGGATATTGATTATAAATCTCATAGATTAGCAGTGGTGTGGTATTTCAAGTGTTAATTAACTGTTTATCGATTGTTATGCTTTAGTGGTTACGCCTTAAATGGTTTTGTTGATTTTTACTGACAGATTGCTGTTTATTGGAGCATGTGTGTTTGTTATATTAAAGGGATCATATGATGCGATTTCAATTTTTCCTTTCTCTTTGGAGTGTTACAAGCTCTTGGTGCATAAAGAAGATCTGTAAAGTTGCAAAGACTAAAGTCTCAAATCCAAAGAGATATTCTTTATAAAAGTTAAGAGTCAACCACACCTACCTAAAACGGTTTGTTCTAACACGCCCCCACGTCTACGTCACGATGTGGGAAGATTTGCATAACGCCGCCCAAATGTTCACGCAAAGAAAGAAGGCGTAACTTTCTCGCTGCAGTATTGTTGTTGCCGACGCCGCCATGTCGTGGAGATGCTGTGTTTCGTTGTGAAAGTGAAACTACTTTGTTTGGCCTTCCAAAAGAGGACGATATCCGCTTTGTCATTCCTAGAGCTGATCCGTGCTGGTTGCTGAGGAAATACATAAACTTTGCGCTGTGGATCGCCAGATCGGCTTTCACCGTGGACGAAGCGGAGTCCAGC
>NW_015507238.1:20259-22971 GCF_001515645.1 Sinocyclocheilus grahami
CCAGCCCGGGGTCATCACATGTGGTTGCCGCAAGCCCGCCGGCCATTTCTCGCTCTAGCCCTCTGTGTGTGACGCTGTGTGTTTCGTTGTGAAAGCGAAACTACTTTGTTTGGCCTTCCAAAAGAGGACACAACTAGAAATAAGTGGTTAAGTTGTATTTACAACACTGTACCAGAACAGTTCAAACCAAATATTTAGATGTGTGCAGTGCATTTTATGGAGGACTATTTCCTGATCCTGGTAGAGTAGACCAGTGTTTCCCAACCTTTTTAATCGCGGCACCCTTTGGAAATTTTAACAAACTTGTGGCACCCTACAAAATTAATTTTGTCACAATATTTGAATTTCTAACTTCGATATGATCATTTGAAAAGTATAGATATTCGGTACAACAGGGAAGAACTGCAGAATATAATGTCATACAGATATTTTTAATATTATTTAAAAAATGTTGTCCATCAATGGTGGCAATCAGTAGGCTAATTTCTAATGAAGAGACCAATTTATATGACAGATTTTAATGTAGGCTTTTATACATAAAAATATTTACACGGCACCCCTGCTCTCGACAGACGCGGCACCCCGGTTGGGAAACACTGGAGTAGACTACAATGCCGGCTGTTCTGACTCACAGTCTGTAAGTACGTTTTCATATTTAAAGAATTTGCCACTGACGATTCAAACGCAAGTTTTGAGCAGTGTAGAGTAGCACTTGTTGTTTGTGATTTCTCCGATCACAAATGCAAGCATGGTTTTATGTTTACGCGGCGCAATGCAACGCAATGTGTAAAAAAGACAGTATAAATCATTATAATCCGTAATTATGTCCCCACTGGATGCAACAAATACCTCGTTTGTAATGGGTTTTAATGTTTTTGTCTCGTCTCTCCGGCCGGACACGGCATCACAGTATGGTAAGTAGTGTTGGGTCGTTCTTGAACGATTCGTTCATTTTGAACGAATCTTTAATGTGACTCGGGAGGAACGAGTCGTCTCGGGGAGTGATTCGTTCAGTCGTGCATGCGCAACATCCTATAGGTTCTGTACTGGAATTAGTCAAGTAGTTCACCTGTTTCGAGTCTTCGGGTTTTTCGAGTCACTCGTTCATCAGATTTCACTGATTTACAAAGGAAGCGCTATCAAGGTACGGAACGGCCGAGCATCGCAGCATCTCGTTCCCCTACTCAGGGAACTAAGGTTACATACGTAACCGAGATGTTCCCTCTCATAGGCTCACTTCGATGCTGTTATGACGTCATCGCTTTGGGAACGCTATACAATAACGCCTGACGTAGAAGACCAAGGAAAGCGTCTGCTCAAGCGGATAAGACCCGGGAGCCAGGAACCATCCCTACGTCCAGACTATAAAACTTGATGAATGTGCTAGGAGAGAACCATCCTGCCGCAGAACAAACATCTTCCGTCGAAGACCCTTTAAAGAAGACCTGAGAAGAAGCCACTGCTCTTGTAGAATGAGCACGCACCCCCAGAGGCAAAGTCAAGCAACGCGCCTCCACTATCCAGTATGACATCCGCTGTTTAGTGACAGCAGAACCTCTGCTCTTACCACCAAAACACACAAATAACTGATCAGATCTACGCCACTGAGCCGAGCGGTCAACGTAGGCCCTAAGTGCCCTAACCGGAGAGAGATTCAGGGTAACTGACCCCTCCTCAGCTGGGGAAAAAGCCTCAAGGACCACTTGCTGAAAGCGAAACAGAGTTGAAGTGACCTTCAGAACTTAATCAGGCCTAGGTCGCAAAAAGACTTTTATCAGTCCTGTTGCAAAGTCCATACACGAAGGACTAATGGAGAGAGCCTGCAGGTCCCCTACCCTCTTAAGGGAGGATAAAGCCACCAAAAGAACCTAACCCTAACCCACCGTTTCGAACCCTGCATAAAACGTGACACCAGGGTGTGACGACCAACCGAACGGTTTATGTGCCAGTCTCGATGTACCTCTGTCCAGACTCCACCGACTGGATGTCCTTGATGGACCAGCCCGTAAGGGACGCGTCCGTCGTGACCGTTTTGCGGCAACACAACGTCCCCATCTGGACTCCTTCCAGAAGGAACTGGGGTCTCATCCAGGAGCTTAGAGTACGAGAGCCTTTGCGTGTCGCCGTAATTCTGCGAAGTGGGTGACAGTGATGTGAAATGTTCTGGCTCTTGGTCCACCACTGAAATGGTTGCATGTGAAGCAGGCCCAACTGAACTGCAGGGGACGCTGCCGCCATCAGACCCAACAGCCTGAGACACAGGCCTACATGTACTCGGCGCCCTGTCTTGAACTGACGTAGACAGGTCCATATTGACTGCACACGAGCGGGAAACAGCCGTGCCCGCATCGTGCAAGAGTCCAAGTCCACCCCCAAAAAGGTTGTCTGCCGACACGGCAGCAGGACACTCTTTTGAAGGTTCATCCATAGCCCTAGGCTCATCAGATGATCGAGTACCAGATCTCGATGTACCCGTGCCTGATCCTGAGATTGAGCTAGTATTAGCCAATTGTCCAGGTAGTTCAAAATTCGGACGCCCTGGAGCCGCAACGGGGCCAGAGCTGCGTCCATGCATTTTGTAAACGTTCGAGGAGCCAAAGCTAGTCCGAACGGAAGAACACAGTATTGGTATGCTTTACCCTCGAAAGCAAACCTGAGGAACTTCCTGTGCCTCCTGACGATCTGGATGTGAAAGTATGCATCCTTTAGATC
>NW_015507238.1:24307-27226 GCF_001515645.1 Sinocyclocheilus grahami
ACGGTTTATGTGCCAGTCTCGATGTACCTCTGTCCAGACTCCACCGACTGGATGTCCTTGATGGACCAGCCCGTAAGGGACGCGTCCGTCGTGACCGTTTTGCGGCAACACAACGTCCCCATCTGGACTCCTTCCAGAAGGAACTGGGGTCTCATCCAGGAGCTTAGAGTACGAGAGCCTTTGCGTGTCGCCGTAATTCTGCGAAGTGGGTGACAGTGATGTGAAATGTTCTGGCTCTTGGTCCACCACTGAAATGGTCGCATGTGAAGCAGGCCCAACTGAACTACAGGGGACGCTGCCGCCATCAGACCCAACAGCCTGAGACACAGGCCTACATGTACTCGGCGCCCTGTCTTGACCTCACGTAGACAGGTCCATATTGACTGCACACGAGCGGAAAACAGCCGTGCCCGCATCGTGCAAGAGTCCAAGTCCACCCCCAAAAAGGTTGTCTGCCGACACGGCAGCAGGACACTCTTTTGAAGGTTCATCCATAGCCCTAGGCTCATCAGATGATCGAGTACCAGATCTCGATGTACCCGTGCCTGATCCTGAGATTGAGCTAGTATTAGCCAATTGTCCAGGTAGTTCAAAATTCGGACGCCCTGGAGCCGCAACGGGGCCAGAGCTGCGTCCATGCATTTTGTAAACGTTCGAGGAGCCAAAGCTAGTCCGAACGGAAGAACACAATATTGGTATGCTTTGCCCTCGAAAGCAAACCTGAGGAAATTCCTGTGCCTCCTGACGATCTGGATGTGAAAGTATGCATCCTTTAGATCTATGGTCACAAACCAATCTCCGGATTGGACCTGAGATAGAATGGACTTTACTGTTAACATCTTGAACTTGCTCACTCTGAGCACAAGATTTAGACGACATGAGTCCAAAATCAGACGTAAACCACCATCTTTCTTGGGCACAACAAAATACCAGCTGTAGAAGCCTGACTCCATCTGAGTGGGGAGTATCTCCTCTATAGCCCCTTTCTCTAGGAGTGATACGATCTCCTGACCTAAAATTGAGGCGTCCCCAGGACGTACCGTCATAGGAAGAACCCCGCTGAAAGGAGGTGGCCCTTTCCGAAACTGGATAGTGTACCCGTGTCGAATGGTGCGTAGTCCCCACCGTGAAATATCGGGCAGGCATCTCCACGCGGCCCAGTAGTCTGCCAGGGGTCTTGGGTGTTCTACGGTTGAAACGTACACCTGATTTTCTCGCATAGGATGCCGAAGCACCTGAGTGGCGGGAAAAACTAAAATGGGAAGATGTCCGATTGTTTTGTCGGGCCTGCCCACTGCCCCAAAAGTGGGAGCCTTGGAGGCCGTCATAAACGGGCCATGCTCGCATGACCCTTGGGCTTTTTCTCAAACTCTGAAGGCTGGAACACACAGAGTATCCGAGGAGGTGCTCGTAGTAAGGACTCGATCTAAAACTGCCCGAGGCGCAATATGCGGCGGGACCGCCAAGATCGGAGTTGGGAGGCCACAGCGAGAGAGTCGAATACGCTTGTGCGGTTCGTACACTCTCTCTAAAGGAGGGCCTGGCCTCCCGAAGATGAGCAGGGGAATCAGGAACTGCTACTAGGGGCCTGAGGACGAGAGGGCTTGGCCGTCGAACTCAGGTCTAACCGCTTGCGTTGTCGTGTGTAAGCCGGTGGGCGAGACCTAGGACCCCAGTTCTTACAAGGGGGTAACCTAGGCGATGGCTCATGCCGCTGGACCTCGCGGTGCTGTAAAGACGAAGAGCGTGAGCGAGCCGCAAGTGGCTGACGCTCCACTTCCCTAGCCCTGCGAGGTTTGAGTTGACGGAACGCAGCAGACTGCTGTTTCGCTGCTCTAAACTTCTCCACGACCGTAGTGACCGAGTCTCCGAACAGACCGTCACTCGAAATGGGGGCATCCAGGAGAAAGGTCCTGTCCTTCTCCTTAATGTCAGTGAGCGTAAGCCAAAGATGGCGCTCAGCTGACACTAACCCTGCCATGGACTTGCCCACTGCCCGAGCTGTGTGCGTGGTAGTCTTAAGCGCCAAGTCAGTAGCTCGTCTGAGCTCTTTAACGGCCTCTGGAGTCAGGCCTTCTCCCTCGTCCAGCTCCTTGAGCACATCTGCCTGATAAGCCTGGAGTACACCCATAGAATGAAGTGTAGCCGCGGCCTGCCCAGCGGCCATGTAAGATTCCCGATCAAAGCGGAAGTAACCCTACACGGCTTGGACGGTAGCAGAGGGCGTGACTTCCAAGACGGAGCGGAATTTAGCGAGAGACGTGCCGCGAGAGTCTCTTCTACGGCCGGCATCGCGTAGCCGTGAGCCGCCATTTTAGAAACCGTGGCGAAATCAGCGGAAGTGGGATTAGTGATACGCGACGAAAAAGGTTGTTTCTCCTCTATGAGAGGCATACGGGGCTGAGACGGAGTGCAGCTGGACAAAAATCGATCGTCCAGTTTCGACTGGGACTGAATTTGCGCCGACTCTCTATCCCACTCTAACCCCAGCTTATCCACAGCACGCGTTACAACATCTAATAGTTCGCTGTAAGACGGGGAGGTACGTTTCTCCTGTCCACTCGGAGGGAGAGAACTGCACAGTTCACCCAATAAATCCTCAGAATCGGAGGCTGCTGTGGACAGCACGTCTTCATCATACGGCATACAACCAAAAGGCATCGCGAGCTTCCGGGGTAGGCCGCAAATTATCATTGACGTAGACCACGGGATCCCCCTAGTGCTCTTCGAGCGCTTGCACATGGCCCGGAGAGAGCGAGAGAAAAGGAGAAAACTCCGTTGACTCGCCCTCTAAACGCCTCGGCTCGCATGTGTCACCCCAAGCGACCGTCTCGTGCGGCGCCTCGGCAACCGCAGAAACGGGATAGCGGGGGTTAGACGCGAGGCCTACTTTATTTGAGAAGGCCGCGAACCTCGAGC
>NW_015507238.1:27979-37451 GCF_001515645.1 Sinocyclocheilus grahami
TCTCCACGCGGCCCAGTAGTCTGCCAGGGGTCTTGGGTGTTCTACAGTTGAAACGTACATCTGATTTTCTCGTATAGGATCCCGAAGCACCTGAGTGGCGGGAAAAACTATAATGGGAAGATGTCCGATTCTGTCGGGCCTGCCCATTGCCCCAACAGTGGGAGATTTGGAGGCCGTCATAAACGGGCCATACTCGCATGACCCTTGGGCTTTTTCTTGAACTCTGAAGGCTGGAATGCGCAGAGTATCCGAGGAGGTGCTCGTCGTAAGGACTCGATCTAAAACTGCCCGAGGCGCAATATGCGGCGGGACCGCCAAGATCGGAGTTGGGAGGCCACAGCGAGAGAGTCGAATACGCTTGTGCGGTTCGTACACTCTCTCTAAAGGAGGGCCTGGCCTCCCGAAGATGAGCAGGGGAATCAGGAACTGCTACTAGGGGCCTGAGGACGAGAGGGCTTGGCCGTCGAACTCAGGTCTAACCGCTTGCGTTGTCGTGTGTAAGCCGGTGGGCGAGACCTAGGACCCCGTTTCTTACAGGGGGGTAACCTAGGCGATGGCTCATGCCGCTGGACCTCGCGGTGCTGTAAAGACGAAGAGCGTGAGCGAGCCGCAAGTGGCTGACGCTCCACTTCCCTAGCCCTGCGAGGTTTGAGTTGACGGAACGCAGCAGACTGCTGTTTCGCTGCTCTAAACTTCTCCACGACCGTAGTGACCGAGTCTCCGAACAGACCGTCACTCGAAATGGGGGCATCCAGGAGAAAGGTCCTGTCCTTCTCCTTAATGTCAGTGAGCGTAAGCCAAAGATGGCGCTCAGCTGACACTAACCCTGCCATGGACTTGCCCACTGCCCGAGCTGTGTGCGTGGTAGTCTTAAGCGCCAAGTCAGTAGCTCGTCTGAGCTCTTTAACGGCCTCTGGAGTCAGGCCTTCTCCCTCGTCCAGCTCCTTGAGCACATCTGCCTGATAAGCCTGGAGTACACCCATAGAATGAAGTGTAGCCGCGGCCTGCCCAGCGGCCATGTAAGATTCCCGATCAAAGCGGAAGTAACCCTACACGGCTTGGACGGTAGCAGAGGGCGTGACTTCCAAGACGGAGCGGAATTTAGCGAGAGACGTGCCGCGAGAGTCTCTTCTACGGCCGGCATCGCGTAGCCGTGAGCCGCCATTTTAGAAACCGTGGCGAAATCAGCGGAAGTGGGATTAGTGATACGCGACGAAAAAGGTTGTTTCTCCTCTATGAGAGGCCTACGGGGCTGAGACGGAGTGCAGCTGGACAAAAATCGATCGTCCAGTTTCGACTGGGACTGAATTTGCGCCGACTCTCTATCCCACTCTAACCCCAGCTTATCCACAGCACGCGTTACAACATCTAATAGTTCGCTGTAAGACGGGGAGGTACGTTTCTCCTGTCCACTCGGAGGGAGAGAACTGCACAGTTCACCCAATAAATCCTCAGAATCGGAGGCTGCTGTGGACAGCACGTCTTCATCATACGGCATACAACCAAAAGGCATCGCGAGCTTCCGGGGTAGGCCGCAAATTATCATTGACGTAGACCACGGGATCCCCCTAGTGCTCTTCGAGCGCTTGCACATGGCCCGGAGAGAGCGAGAGAAAAGGAGAAAACTCCGTTGACTCGCCCTCTAAACGCCTCGGCTCGCATGTGTCACCCCAAGCGACCGTCTCGTGCAGCGCCTCGGCAACCGCAAAAATGGGATAGTGGGGGTTAGGCGGGGGTACTTTACTTGAGAAGGCCGCGAACCTCGAGCGCAGTGCTTTTAGCCGTAGGCTATCACAGTGTCGACAATCAGAAAGGCCGCTAAGCGTCGCTTGGGCATGAAAAAATCATCCTCCCTGTGAATGTTATATCTTCAATAAATAAAAAAAATAGGTAAACAATTAATTAATCTTTTCTGTTTCTTATTGCAGTTTTGTATTGTTTGTAGGTCACAGAATTCTTTTAAGACCAGATATCTGTCTGATAGTGCAGCCCAGTGAACTGGAGAGTTGAAAGAGGCCTGCAGTGCTTTGGTAGATGTTATAAATCAGGAATGTGTATTTTAGGATGAAATGTAGGACAACTGTCTGCAAAGAGCTACAACTAATCACCGGTAAGAGAAAAAAAAAGATTGTGTGTGTGTGAATGAGAGAGAACGACTGTTTGTATGCTTATGAGTATGTGAAGCAGCTCTGCAGGTACAGGTCACTTGTTCCCTTTCACAGGCCCAGTGGACTGAGGTTCTGACAGCAGAGAAAAATGATGAGGACATCTTACACGGTTACTACGCCCTGAGTTCCCTCACATCCAGTGAGCAAAACACACACACACGTACACCTCTCTAGCTGTCTTACTTTCTATCTATTCTGTTCATTTATTCATATTACTCATCCTCTTACTTCAGTAGTGGGCTATTAGTCATCAGTTTTGAGAATAGAACGACTTTTCATTTGCTTCCCTGGAATTCCTCGTTTACATTTACTCCAAAATGAGGAACTAAAATGATGCACATTAGAATGACAAAATTTAACCTAGTCAGTATTGACATTGGTCTGTTTCATCAGTGGTGCTAATAGAACTAATAGAAGATATGAAAAGTAGTGCTGCCATCTGCTGGACATTAAATCAAGGCTATATTAAAATAAATGTCACACAGCCTAATGGGTAACTGGCAATACCTTTAAAATCATACAGACCACCGAAAATACCTTTTTGGAGAAACACAGGCCTGATTAATCTGAATTCTGATGAATCTGTGACACATTTTGTGACAGGCCATCTAGATAAATCACACAGTGTGGCATAAACATATATACTCATATACTCTTGAGGATTTACAGCTTTTGCTGAACAGCCAAAACCCCTGATAGTGGAAGATCTTGTTAAAATTTAGTACCTGTCCTATGGGATGGTCTAGAGTTATAGATTGTTTCTTATCTAGGTTAACATCTCAGTGTAAGGTCATGTGGGGCCCTTTAAAGCTCTCAATCACACTATTGTGTTCTTGTGAATAGAGACCATTCTTTCTCTCTCTTCCTAAATCAGTCAAAAATTTAGAAGCACATTGGAGTTTTCTATATATCAAAATATATCCAAAATATATATTTTTTGGCAACCTGAGATGCACGCTGTGTCTCACACACCACAGACCCTAGTCCTTACTCCAAGTGTTTCCCTGGGGTGAACTGACAGTGTTGCCCAGATTTTCCAGTTGACCAAGGTGTGCAATGCACAGAGTTGTGCTCTTTGTCCATTACTATGACTGCAGCAGAGCTTCCCTGCTATCCTGGCCTGCAAGGGCAGCCTCTCCCTAATTGTGCAGGCGGTTACAGGTTTCCTGAATGCAGACTATTAACAGGCTACACTATGGGTACGTGGCTGGTCTGTCACACCCAGTGTTCTGCACCAGAGATGGGAACCAATCTGACATAAGGGCAAGTTTGACAGATTTTTTTTGTGGCCATTTGATTTGCTTTTGTCATTTGAAAATGTGTTTTTATCGGTTTTATTAACGTAATTATATTTGAAACAAACTTACTTGTTAGTGACTCTTCTATCATCTGTCACGGTCTCTTCTTTCTTCAGATAATCACATACCTTCACTTTAACATACATAAAATATGTGACCCTGGACCACAAAACCAGTCATAAAGGGTCAATTTTTCGAAATTTAGATTTATACATCATATGAAAGCTGAATAAATAAGCTTTCCATTGATGCATGGTTTGTTAGGATAGGACAATATTTGGCCGAGATACAACTATTTGAAAATCTGGAATCTGAGGGTGCAAAAAAAATCAAAATATTCAGAAAATCACCTTTAAAGTTGTCCAAATGAAGTTCTTAGCAATGCATATTACTAATCAAAAATTAAGTTTTAATATATATACAGTAGGAAATTTACAAAATATCTTCATGGAACATGATCTTTACTTAATATCCTAATGATTTTTGGCATTAAAAAAAATCTATAATTTTGACCCTTTTGGCTATTGCTACAAATATACCCCAGCGACTTAAGACTGGTTTTGTGGTCCAGGGTCACATATGTGTTAAAGTGATTTACAAATTTAAGGATTCAATTTGAAAATAAAATAACTTATCTGGCTTATGCTTAATACTTATAATTATGCTTAAAACATTTAACTAAATAAGTCTATGTATTCATAATTATGGCTTATTGAAATACATATTGTACTATTTTTCTATTACAGTGGGCCCTTTCTATTGACTTTTCTCTGTTGTGCTGAGGTTTTTTTTTTAGACCACACATATTTTTCTCATACAGAACGTTAAAAACTAAAAACTGAGGCTAACAACAAAAAGGGAAGATTTAATTCTACTACAGTGTAATTTACAGAACCAAAAAAGTCTTATGGTACTCTTTAGGAAATCAGCATGTTCTAATAAAACAGAAGAACTGATAGCAGTGTATTTTGTGTTTCAGATATGGGGCAATTATATAACAATGACAGCTGAGCAGCGGACTTCCACTTTTAGAGACATACTCCTCATCTTCTTTGGTCTTTGGGTCAGAACATCGCAGTCTGTTTTATCAAGGTTTGTACCTTAATGTTGATCACAAGACAAGCTGTGCCAAGTTACTGATAATAATTAAATCAATGAAAAATTACTTTTTATTCCTTGAAAGGTTTCTTAATCCTGATTTTGAACAAAAAGATTATGAACAAAAATATTTTCCAATGAATTGTGCACAAGACCAGCAATGTACATTAAGAGAATAAATAGGCTGATATAGATTTCCAGTTTAAATTTATTACTGTGCAGACATAATAAATATAAATGAGGGATTTTCTTTCATATAGCGTCTTTCTAATCATTTAATTTTGATCCACAATTACGGGCTTTAGGATAACACGCTGCATTTGTCAACCATTGATTTTAGTCAAATCTTACTGGTAACTTTAACTTGAACCACTCCAATTCTGAAACAAAATAAAACAATAAAACATGGGCATGGGTCACTTCATGAACACAATAAACATGTGCTGAACATATACATTTTAAACCAAATGCTTTTATGTAGCTCATATACTCATATAGAATGAGTTAAAGTTAATGAAATAGCTTGGTACAGTAGAAATGTTTATTTAATATTCATTATTTTCTCTCTAAATCTTCATTGATCAGATGGAGAATGAGTTACATAAACATGAAGTCACTCTGAGATGTTCCTCTGTGTTGCACATGAAGGAGGGATGTGCACAGCCAGTCATCTATGACCGAGTCAGGTTAATTGTTAGCTGTTCAGATGCCAACTAGAATGTGTGTGTGTGTGTGTGTGTGTGTGTGATCTCTGCTGTTATCGCTTGGAGATTCAAATCTGAGTTTGGGATAAGAAGTGGAGCCCATCTAAAGGTAAGGAACCATGTAAAGAGTGCACTGTTGAAATATTCATATAGTATTAAATCTAACAGTGTTTGCCACAGGTTTGCATGTCCCTGGATGCTCCTCAATGAATTTATATTGTGAAAACTGAATAGGAGTACAAGAATAATGGTGCTTTCTGGACAAAGTAGATCAATACTGTGGTGTCTTTCAGCCGTGACATTCTCACTTTGCTTAATGTCTATTATAAACATCAGGCAGATTTATTTTAAGGTTATTTCATGGTTAACAATCTGAAGATTGGCAATGAGAGCAGTGATGCTGTTTGTCTCAGTCTCAGATAAAGCCAAATGACAGCTATATAAAGGGAAATTAAATTGTGGATATCTGGGGAGATTTGAGCGAAAAATCTCTGAACCTCACTCGTCTGGTATTATATATAGTTATGATAAGGTACAGGGAGTAGTGAGCAAAAATCACAGTTTCTGAGTGTAATGTGTAATGTGTTAATAACAATATAGGAAAAGCTCTCTAAGAAAACTGAAACTTACTCATCTTGTCAATAGTAGTTTGTGTTGGGTTTTATTGGTGTGTATCATTTGCAGTATGTGGAGATTAGGAATTGTTGAAACACTGGGGTAGTTACATAGTAACAGCAAGTTAGAGCTGTGCTGTAATTACATGGAAAAACTTTGCAATACGGTTCTGTACATCAACATTATGTTATGGTAATATGTTATGTATTAGCTATCATGAACACTGAACAACATTCTTACAGTATTTACTAATCTACATTAATGTTCATTTCTACATATACAAATACATTAGTAATATAGTGAAATTGAATATTTCAGAATGTAGTGTGAACAAACATGAATAACAATGATCAATAGTACATTTGTAAATTAACATTAAACTAGATTAATAAATGCTGTAAATTGCCAGCAAAAGTTAGATGAGAAAGTACTTTTTTAAATCCTAAATTCTTGAAGTTCATATCAAGTCATTTTTATGTATACAAATAATTCAGCAGCAAGCTATTTAATGCCTGGTTTTCTTTGTAGACTCTGTGTAGAGATACACTGTGTTCTGACTTCAGAGTTAACCACGCTCATTGGCCAGCTTTTGAACTCGACAAATAAAATGGAGAGCCAGCAGAGACGAGTACATCAGTCAGAAAAGCTCTTGACTGTATAACATATATGGTGTTTATATTGGAGATCACGGGGCTTGCACTGCTTTAATTATTTACAGGCCTGTATGTATTTGAGCACTAGCTTGTATTGAGCTGTATTGGTAGTGCTTTGATCTGAGACGGTTCTGTTCTGTTCTGTTCTGTGCTGTTCTGTCCTTGGGTTTATGCTGTAACCCTCTCTTTCCAACCAAACCATATCAAGTGTCTCTTTCAAAGGAGTATTGTGTTGGTCAGAGTCTGCTCACCTCTAGCCAATCCTGGTCCCTCTCCTCCTTCTTATCACGTGTTTGCTTCAGTCACGGTCAGACTGGAGAATGACTGAACATCGAAAGTCCCACCCACTTTTGTTGGTTATTAAATACATGAATTTGGAAATGGATCAAAACTTGGGATATCTGCTGGAAAAACTGATTGCATTGCAGGTTTGTCTTTCGCCTCATGCCTCAAGTTAAACATGATTGTCATGTGATGGTGGAATTGGTGGCACTGAAAGTAAGCTTGAGTTAACCTATAGTTTGTGTTGCTAACTGCACCTGAAAAAAATATTCAGTACCTTATTTTTGTTACAATATTGTAGCGAAGTTATTGATAATGTGATAATGTATTTTTACAAGCATGAAAAACGTTTGACAAAAAAGGAAACAGTCATCTTAACTGACGTATTGATTTGTGTGTTTATACTGTAAATCTTTAAGGTAAGTGAGAGTATTTACAGGTCTACATAATGGACTATCCAGATAATGGCTGCATGAATGTATCTGTTTCCAAATCATTTTCATCAACCTATTTAATTTACTCATGCTGTTTATTTTCAGTAGGTTTAGCATCAGTAGCCACTTGTGGACATCAACCTCAGTGTCTTAATTGTAGAGGACATACAATAATTTCAGATTAACAGATAACAATCTTTGAGATAAAGTCTTTGGTTTACTTGATTAGCACAGGACCTGATGCACAAATAAATGGATTTTTAAAATAAGCTTAATTAACTAAAAATATATGTGAACTCTTCTATTGAGTTTACAGTAGAATTGTAATATTATGTATTCTACATTATGTATGTGTTATAATACTCACTTTTTCAGGGTTTTTTTTGCAGTCTATTCTAGTCAGTGCTTCTTGACTGTAGTATAAACTGAACCTTTGGCTATTGTACTGTAGTTGCTAGGAGACAAACTGATTGGAGTTGAAGTGCATGTGAAGCAGATGTTATTGTGTATGAATAAATAGATCTGTCAGAGAGCCCATAACATCTTGACACACATTAGCAACACTTAAAACATTATAATGTCTTTAACCTTTAACTTGGCCTTTAGGCTGCTTGAAGTAATCAGGACATCAAGACATCAAAACAACAGAAATAAGAATAAAAGTGTTTCTCCTTGTTAGATTTCCATCAAGTCTTTTAGATCAGGTTCAGGCTTGGTTGTTTTCTTCTCCTTTTTAAAAAAAATAATTAATTAACTATTTTCCAATTGATTGTTATATGCGTAATAATGTTTATAGTAAAAAAGTGTACTATACTTTTGTCTGTATTTATTCAGTCTGACTGCACAAAATTAAGACTGGACTGTTGATCCTGTGAACGATGGATGAAGATCTGAAAAAGACGAACCCTCACAATGGGAGCCTCTCAGGGGCTTTGGATGCCAAAAAGCCCGATCAGCCAAAAGCAGCAGCTCTGCAGAAGAATGTGAGTATGAGAGAAAGAGAATCGTACTCATTATGAGCACACATAAGAATGGGAATAATGTTGCATGATCACTGGTTTCTATCCAAACACGGTGCATATGGGTGTGTGAAGGGTTTAACTGTGGGTCAGCCTGGCAGTGCCTGTCACCATCACTGCAGTGTAATCCCTCCCCTTCCTGACCCGTCTGTCTGTATATTCTTTTGTGACTCCCACTAATGACTAGTTTGACTATTTATATGTAAATTTGCATGAATAAGGACACGGAAGGTCATATTACTACAAATAGCTTTAGCTTATATTAATAAAAAAACAGGCAGCTTCAAGCTTCATTCCACCTTTAATAAAAGTGTATTGAGATCATGTAGAGCATTGAATTAGGAATGCACAGATGTTAATATTCTGGTTGATATGTTTAATTATTATTTGTTACTGTTGATAACCAATTAAATGGCAATTCTAGATAAAATAAACACTAAAACCTAAAATCAATCAGTTTAAATGTTACAAATTAATTTAGACATAACATTATAACATAATGTATTATAACTAGAAAAGGATGTCATGATTGGAAAGACTGAGTGTACACGGTGCAGAGGAAGACTGCCTTTGTGGACAATCCGTTAACCTTTCTTGATATGTCAACAACAACGACAGGATGGACACTGGGAGGATCTCATCAGACTAGCACAAAACGGAATCCTTTTTTAATCTTATAAATATATATATATGTATACAATACCGACCACTGATATTGGCACCCTTGGTAAATATGAGCAAAGGCGGCTGTAAAAATAAATCTGCATCATTTATCTTTTTGATCTTTCATTAAAAAAATTCACAAAATTCTTAACCATTTTACCATTTGTATCACTCCACTTGCAGTATTTCTCATAGCGAGCGTCATAGCGGATGCCCAAATTCACTATAATTTCATAAATAATACTGTTTTGTGTCAAAGAATGTCATTTTTAAAGATGAACTTTAATGGCAAAGCTAACCGGAAGGTATAAAATAGATTAATTTAAAGGGGTCATATGATGCTGCTAAAAAGAACATTATTTTGTGTATTTGGTGTAATGAAATGTGTTTATGCAGTTTAAAGTTCAAAAAACACATTATTTTCCACATACTGTACATTATTGTTTCTCCTTTATGCCCCGCCTTTTTGAAAAGTGTAGATTTTTACAAAACTCATCGGTCTGAAAAGCGAGGTGTGCTGTGATTGGCCAGCTATCCA
>NW_015507238.1:38580-40539 GCF_001515645.1 Sinocyclocheilus grahami
GGGCTTGTGGCAACCACATGTGACGACCCCAGGCTGGACTCCGCTTCATCCACGGTGAAAGCCGATCTG
Source organism: Sinocyclocheilus grahami (assembly GCF_001515645.1). NCBI lineage: Eukaryota > Metazoa > Chordata > Actinopteri > Cypriniformes > Cyprinidae > Sinocyclocheilus > Sinocyclocheilus grahami. The sequence goes on from NW_015507238.1 coordinate 38,650, forward strand.
GTGATCCACAGCGAAGTTGTTGTATTTCCTCAGCGACCAGCACGGATCAGCTCTAGGCATGACGAAGCGGATATCGTCCTCGTTTGGAAGACCAAACAAAGTAGCTTCGCTTTCACAACGAAGCACACAGCGCCTTCACGACAAGGCTGTCAACAATACTACAGCGAGAATAAAAGTTGCACCTTCTTTCTTTGTGTGAACATTTGGGCGGCGTCATGCAAATCTTCCCACATCGTGACGTAGACATGTGGGGTGTGTTAGAACGAGCCGTTTTAGGTAGGTGTGGCTGACTCTTAACTTTTATAAAGAATATCTCTTTGGATTTGAGACTTTAGTCTTTGCAACTTTACAGATCTTCTTTATGCACCAAGAGCTTGTAACACTCCAAAGAGAAAGGAAAAATTTTAATCGCATCATATGACCCCTTTAACATTTAAAATGATATATCCAACAAATATCACTAAAGTAAAAAAATCTCACAATAAAAATCGTATGTGGTATCGATATGTCATGCATCCCTAATTTTAATATCACAATAATTCAGTTACTATACATTATAGGGCTGGACAATAATTCAATATCAATATGTATCTTTTCAATAACGGTGATATGATTTTTAAACACATTTCCGATATTTCGATAATATACATTACCAGTGTTTCCCATACATTTATTTATTTGTGGTGTTTGACTTCGTTGAATAAACATGAGCACTGCACGTTTCCAAATCAAAACTTGGCGCGGGTGTTTTATATGAATGTATCTCTGAAGGGAACAGACTGTCTTCAGAAAAGTTTCAATGGCATTTTCATTTGATCTGATAAAGTAGCATTCATGAGCGGAGCTGCTTTGATTACAGCCGTTACCGGGGAAACCGTTAGTTCCACCGCTCTCACAGCGCTATCAATGAAACCAACACCCTTTAACTTGAATGTCTCAGGTGGGTCTCTTAAGTGGCATCTGTCTGATAGTGGGAACAATGATCGGCTCGGGGATCTTCATTTCTCCCAAAGCAGTTCTGGAGGGTACTGGAGCAGTGGGTCCATGTCTGTGTGTGTGGGCGGCGTGTGGAGTGCTGGCTACGATGGGTCAGTATACACACAACAAACACATTATCTATAAGGTTGCACAAAAGCCTTGATGATAAGCCCTCATAACTAAGATAAATGGGTGAGATTAAGCAGTCACCTCATGTATCGTGTCATATTTGTTTTGGCTGTTTGATAATCTCTCCATATGACGTAACAATAAGATCACTGTTTCTTAAAGCAAAATACAATCTTTTTCTAATCCAGTATAATGTCATTTATGTCCAAAGGTTGCTGTTTTATTAATTGGTGCTATATTTTATTGCTAACACTTTACGATAAGGTTGTCACAGTGTTTGTTGTGGTGACCTGGACTGGTCACTTGAGGGCGCTCTTCTGTTTTCGTTGTTTGTGTTAAACTCCATTTCCCATAGTCCCCTGCTCACTAATCCTGGTTTAATCGGTAACACCTGTTCATCATTAACCCAGCTATATATATCATGCCTTCTCTGTCTGTCATTTGCGTCTGGATTGTATTGTCTTCTTAGTTGGTGTTGTCGGTGTCAGCTTTTTTACCCAATCTGATATCTCAATGATCTGGTATCTCTTCCATCTTTGTGACTCATATCTTATTTGATATTAATTTTTACTGACACCTGACTTACGTGACACTAAATAGAACATTTTAGTATTCAATTAAATGGACTGAGATCAAATACATTTTGATACAGATAAAGAAATAATTTGTTTATTATGTTGTGAAAGATGACTCATCGTAGACTATGGCCAGAGATTACTGTAGATGCGTTTAGATAAAATGACCTCTGTAAATGTTCAATGGAAGATCAATAAAATGTATCTT
>NW_015507238.1:40549-41748 GCF_001515645.1 Sinocyclocheilus grahami
AGAGTTACTGCTGATGACAGGAACAGGCAGACGAGCTGAAAACATAAGAGTATAAGAGGAATACAGATCAATCTAAAAATGCTTGGGTTAATGCTGTAAAAAAAAAAGGTTAGTGTGAAATTACAGTATGGGACCACATCTTTTACTGTGGTGTCTTGGGCTACCTTGCCAAATGGCTTAACACTAGAAACCAGAGGTGGGACCAAGTCATTGTTTTGCAAGTCACAAGTAAGTCTTGGGTCTTTGCATTCAAGTCTTGAGTCAAGACAGACAAGTCCAAGTCGAGTTGCAAGTAGTGCAAGTATATTATTTTATGTTCTTACATAGGGTAGTCCTTCAACAAATATTGATAACAACAAATTATTCAAATTTCAAGAAATGAGGCACGGAAATTTATTCAATGCATGTCAATGTATTTTGTGGCTCAAACAATTCATAATGACCACAGCTGATGGCTTGGTTTAGGGACTATGTGCGCTACTATGTAGTAGCCTGTCAGATTTACAACACGTGAATTCAGCCATTTCTTCTGAAAGACATGAAAGTGTGTGGCTGGTAAATAGGGAGAAAAATAGAGTGAACTTTATAGGTAGGCTACATACAATGTGCGTTTGTCGTGAAAAATATATATTATTATACATCGGTGTATAATATTATTATTACTATTATAAATGGTTTATAGTGATGATGTGTATTTTAAATGTCTGAAACATTAAATAGCCTAAAACATTATGTGGTTGAAAACACTGACAAGCATTACTTGGCCCCTCTCTGGCTCAGTGCCAAAAGCCGCGCTAATCATGGCTACTAGTGTGATCCGCTTCCAAAAGGGTCTGGCTGCAGACTTGTACTTGCACTCTCAGCTTTGCACTCTCAGACACTTGCACTCTCAGCTTTGCACTCTCAGACACTTGCACTCTCAGCTTTGCACTCTCAGACACTTGTACTTCCGCTAGCGACGTCACTTGTAGTCTTGCAATTTTGTTCTATTTATTTATTCTTTTTGTTTGAATCTCTGAACATTTTACAACAGTAGCCAGGTGGTGAAGACAAGACAAAAGAAACTAAATTACGAAGTCACTTGCAATCGCCACTTGCACTCTCCGATACCTGCGACGTCACTTGCAATCGACACAAATCGTGCGTGTTGCCAATGGAGACAAGACGCTGTGGTGATTAAACGATTAAAACTAATTTAG
>NW_015507238.1:42297-89642 GCF_001515645.1 Sinocyclocheilus grahami
CTGAGAGGGATTTCGGTCCCACCAATGTTGCCTGACAGGATTCTGGCTCTGTTCTGGTTGCCCGCCTGGGTTCTGGTGTGGCAGGAGCCTCACTGGCTCATTCCTCCGGCTCCGTCCTGGCCATCTGCTGGGAGTCCTGCGTGGTTGGGGTCTTGCTGGTCCATCCTGCCGGTCCCGCCTTGGCCTTTCACCCTGCCGGTTCTGTGCTCATGCCTTGGTCTAGCTCTGTTCCCTGGTCCTCTTCCGTTGGTTGGTCCTGGCCCGCCATCCCTCCCCCTGGCCCGCCTCTATTCCACCTCCCTCCTGAACTTTTGTGTGTCTGGTGGAGCGTCTGGTATCCGCTCCGTAGAGGGGGGGTAATGTCACAGTGTTTGTTGTGGTGACCTGGACTGGTCACTTGAGGGCGCTCTTTTGTTTTCGTTGTTTGTGTTAAACTCCATTTCCCATAGTCCCCTGCTCACTAATCCTGGTTTCATCGGTAACACCTGTTCATCATTAACCCAGCTATATATATCATGCCTTCTCTGTCTGTCATTTGCGTCTGGATTGTATCGTCTTCTTAGTTGGTGTTGTCGGTGTCAGGTTTTGGATTACCTTTTGCAACGTTTTGTTCTGTTTTGTCCTGTTATTATTTTCAATAAACTGCACATGGAACTTACCTTGTTTCCTCCTGGCATTCCGTGACACCAGCTTATGCTTAGTAAATCACTCTATAAACAGACTATAAACATGACGCTTAGTTTAACTGTATTCATAGTTTATTTAGGTGTGACTCCGACATGCATCTGAATCAACCACACACATTTAGCATAGCTAATGAAAACATTGCTCTTGGAAATAAATGAATGCTTCATTAGACGTATACTGCTAAATATGATGAACCCCATTTAAAGCACAAATGCTTATATTCCTTTAACAGTTTTCATATCCGTGCTAGACATTGCTGCTGCAAAAACACAATGTGCAGTAAACACTGTGGCTTATATGCCTCAGTGATTCACTTGTGCAACTGATGACATGATGCTAGTTTAAACCTTTGTATTATTTTCACAGTAGGACTTCTCTTGTATCTGTCTGCACTCTTTGCCACACTTCTGACTTGGCTAGATCAGAAATTTGAATATGAACATACAAGGCCCAATATCCAACACTAATCACCATTATGGTGACTTCAGAATAATTACAGTAGTAAACGATTACATTTCTTACAGCTTCATAGTTAAAGACAACTTTATAATGTGAATTCACATTGAACCAAGAGCAGTGAATGACTGTGATGTTAGCATCATTCTGTTGTTGATGGTCATTTGTAAGAAAATTATCCAGCATGCATTTATTTTACAGTCAATGGATGACTACAGTAATTAATTGTAATGTAATACTCTGTACTAATGTGTCATGTTGGTTTGGGTTTTGGTTCACATTTTTTTTGTACATCTTTTACTCTGTAATTGTCTTCATGTTTCCTGTCATGTATTTCCTTGTACCTCATGTTGACCTGCCATGTGCTCCCCCGTGTATGTGTCATGTTCTGATTGGTTCCTTGTTTGATTGTTCACTGGTGTTCCTTGTTAGTCATTAGTCTCTCTCTCTCTCTCTAGCACTTATGTTTCTGTTGTCTCGTCTAAGTATTGTTGAAGTAACCTACTGTTTGATGAGTCCATATCTAGATCAAGTTCATGTCAATGCTCATGTTTATGCTTAAGTCTATGTTTATGGATATTTTCGAGTCAGGTCATGTTTTATGTTTAGTTTTCCACTTCTACATTTGTATTTGTTTTCATGTCAATAAACTGCACTTGGGTTCATCAAGCTTGCTTCTATGTAGAGTATGTTACACAATGACAGTTGTGAGTGTGTTTGACATCTGTACCAAAATCTTAAATCACTTTAAAATGTAAATTGTTCCAATAAAATAAAACAAGAATATGTTGAAAGATATAATAAATGATCTCTACTCACCATAGACAGAAACATTGAATGATTTTGATGTTGTTCTCGCTTCAGTTATCTCTAGTTGATAAACTCCAGCATGTTGAGATGTGATGTTTGTGATGGTCAGAGATCCAGTTTGTTTGTCCAGCTTCAGTCTGTCTTTGAATCTCCCATCAGTACCGTCATATGTGAAGAACAATTCATACTTTCTATTGATTTCAGCTATAGTGTACTTTTCAGCTCCATATTTCCACAGCATACTTTTGTTTTTCTGTATTTCAGGAACATCAATGTATAAAGTGACAGAATCTCCCTCCATCACTGGCACTGACTGCATTTCATTTGTTTCAGCACCAAACACACCTGAAGAACAGATTTAACACAGATTAATACATATGATGGTTTCCAGAGCCTGAAATCAGCTGTAGATTTGATTGTTTACACGTGAACTTCAGAACATCCAGAACGGCAACAGAAACGCAAACTTTAAATGAAGGTTGAGATATAGGAACAGACAAATATTTAGGGTTGGTTGCATAACTTAATTTTAAAGACAGATTAACAAATCAGGGGTTATAATTCTAACCTTTGATTATGTGATTAAAACTTTAATCTACAGTTCATTTTGGCCGCCATGGATTTGCAATTGTACTTAAACATCAGTCATGTTAATATTAAATTTCCTTTTTGACTGAAATAAATGTTTAAAATGTCAATTGTCTTTATAAACCGCTACAGATACAGAGAGACTATTAGAATCAAGCAGAGAAAACAGTGCAGCGGCGCATTTGGATTGCATGTAAATATTTCTTATGTGTAAAGAATAAAATGCATCCTTAATCTTTCATTTGTTTTAAAGTAATCTGCTGTAGAGGAAAATCAGTGTTTATAATGACATAATTTATTGACAATTAATACTTTTATTTGTTTGATTAAAAGTACAAATCTTATTGTGTTGGATATTTTCAAAATCTTTATTTTATTTTTTTTAAATGAGACATTTCAACTGAAGACTAAATCAGACAGATTCAGTGTTCATGTTCATTTTGACTAACAAATTTTTTTTCATAACTTTTGTAGATGGCTTAATATTTGAAAGCAATTTAATGGAAGGTTTTGACTTTCTGAGCCTCAATGCAGAGCAAAAACAGAGATGTTTAAATGTCAATTAATTTCATGACATTTCCAGACCTGTAAATTAAAAAAAAAAAATTCTGAACAGAGAATTTATAGTTAGTGGATTTCACAATATTCACGGTTCATCAGAAAATAAGGTATAAAAGGGAGCGGTACCCTTTCAAAAGGTTCACCTGGATACCTTCTTTACCCCTAAAATTGCCTATTAGTACATTAAGGTATATATTAGTTTCTAAAGTCTACATATTTGTACCTAAATTCACATACATTTTAAAAGTGTCAATGACCTTTGCTACTGTGTAGCAGCCACTGTATTGCTCTCAATTAAATCATAAAAATGTTTTATAACTTACCAGTCAGACTCCACCAGTACAAACCGAACAAAACAATCATGTGAAACATTTTCTTCAGTTGTTCAGCGTCTGATCTAAAAAACGACCTGCTGAAAACATTCAAGCTGGTGTGAATCCTCCCACGACAGAGTTTGACCCTCCTAGTTCACTCGCTGCATTTGCACAGTTACATATTACATTAAAAAAGTATCCAGTAACGTAATCCAAGAACCACAATATGAAATTAATGTAATCTGATTACTTTTGGATTCCCAAAAAGGTCACATGTGTAAATAAACTGTTGTGTATATTTTTTCAATTCTTAATTTTAGCGTTTGAAAAAAAAAAAAGTACAAAAATAAAATTGTGTCTGATCTCACAGTGCCAGTTTTACTGATGTTCATCATCTGAGTCAAACTGAAACCTGCTGCGGTCGGTTTTCTTTAGAAATGTGGTTTGATCTGGACGAACATTTTGGAGTGAGAGTGTGTATACAGATCAGGTGTGACTGGGTTAGTTTGTAGGTGAAGAGTTTCTTCCTGTCCTGCTTCTTTAAACTTTAACTGCGGAAAATTGCTACGAGCCTCTTTTCAAGTCTCTCATGCAAATGTCCACAGATATGCAAGTGAACATGTGCAACAAATCCAAATCCAATAACAGCACTATTAACAAATCACATCGTTCATGTAAAGTGATATAAAACAACATTATACACAAAATGCCACAAATGCGCCCTCTTAGGCCATGCAGATAAAGGAATTCTTTTTTAGACTGTATATCGTTTCTCTGCATCCATGTTAGCTCAACCCATAATGCAACGGTCTCGCACTCAACTCAACCTGAACATGTGACCTGCTACACTTTAATAGTAAAGCTTTCTTGAAGAAGCCCTAACTTTAAACATTCCAATGGAACACATTCTCTAGTTATTACCTTCTGAATATCACATTCATACATTTTAGTCAAACATTTTAAACAATGAATGAACTCAAATTGGAATGAATTTATAACAGAAACATATAAATACACATCTTTGTGAAAACGTCTTTGACAATTACTGCCACTGTGTTCAAGAAATCAACAGACATGTCTGTGATTAGCTACTTTGCTCAGTGGTGCAAAAATACATTGTCAATAGAAACCTTTGGTGTTCCACAGAGTGCAAACACAAAAATGCAATGGAGTGTTTGCCAAATCTGTTTCGCCAATATACTATTATTACAGCTTCAACTGGGGGTGTTCAGCACCCTCTAGCACTGGGCCTGAATAATTATCTATCCCCCATCCTCACTGCAAGTGTCCCCCACCATCCAATGTCTAATGCAATACATTTTTTGTGATCATCAACGAGGCCTTAAAAACAAACAGAACAGCCTGCATTTATGCATATTTGAATGTTTCTTTTGTTTATGCTCTGTTTATTTTATTTAGGTTTTGTGTATAATTCATTTATATTTTATTTTATCTATTTGTGTTTCATGTATATCTATTTACTTAAATTTTTCAAGCTCAGTTGCACTCTTATTTTTTTATCTGTTTAAATAGTTTTACATATGTATGTTGGATGTGTTACACATAATACACATTTACGCTAAATTATTGAAATTGTCATTTTATGTGCTTTCTCTTCGCTCATCAAGTTGCGATGACAGTTTTTACACTAGCGGGGCCCATTTTCATTATCTTATAGGGCCCCACAACCCTACGGGATCATGTCATCCAAGATGTTCATGTCTTTCTTTCTTCAGGCAAAAACAAATAGGTTTTTGAAGAAAACATTTCAGGGTTTTTTCTCCATATATTGGACTTCAATGGAGACAAACGGATTGAAGGTCCAAATTGCAGTTTCAATGCAGCATCAAAGGACTCCACACGATAAGGAATAAGGGTCTTATCTAGCAAAGCGATCGGTCATTTTCTAAAAAAACTAAATAAAATAAAAATGTTACATTTATGTGCTTTTTAACCACAGATGCTTGTCTTGCACTAGCTCTGCGCTGCGTGTTCATGACGTCACGCATTAGTCATGTTGGAAAGTACAAAACACTTTCATAGCACTTTCGTGTTGTGTATGTTTTTGAAGTGTTTCAGTGTTCAGACAGACAAGGAATCAGAATGAAACAGATTCTGGATTTTAACAAATAAAGATGCTGCTTTAATACTATTACTGTCATTCAATGTGTTTTCCTTTGAGGAATAGCTACTAAAATTCCAGATTAACAGATTAGTGTTCTTATGTCAATTCACAAATAAAAATGAATTTATATAAACTTTACAATTTTTATTATCATGAAAATACATTTAAACATGCATAAAACACATCAGTTTTCCTGCAAAGACTTATGTATCCACTTGTGTGCTGAGAAGCTGTATTAGCAATTTTTATTCAAACCCCACCAGATAGCGCCACTCGATGGCATAAAGTACTGTAGTTGACAACTAATTATGTTAACTCAACTAATTTAATGTAGAAGAGCTAAATAAATAATGTAAACTAAGTAAATGTAATGATATTTATTTATATTGATTCGTGGGCATTTTTTAAACACTCATAATAATATAAAGCCTTTATTTATTTGTTTTACTCTGCCAAAATTCACTTTAAATGTTCACTTTCATTCATGAAGAAGACAGGGGAAAACATACTCTCCTGGGGCCTCATTTATAAAACGTGCGTACGCACAGATTTGATCGTAGCGTACGCAAAAATCCACAGCAACGTTCATATTTTTAAAAACGGTCTTTGACGTGGAAAAGACCCAGCAAGCAATTTTGCGTTTAAAAGACGTCTATTAGCCGTCTAAAACAGCCCAGACGTCTAGGCTAAAACAAGGCTGAATTTGGGCTGTCAGTGAAAATCTAATAGACGTCTAATCATAGCCCAAGAATAGACTAGTCATCAATTAGACTGCTATTAAATGACTACATATATACATCTAATAGACAACAAAATGGCAATCCATCCAAACAAATTAAATATACAGCTTTTATTAAGAAAAGTAAAATTTTTAACAACTTGGAAAACTTAAGACAATACAAAATTATTAAAATACAAAAGAATTAATGACAAAATAAAATTGTATAAATACAATACACTTAAATATAAATATTATGATAAAGAAATCTGGAATTTTTAACAACTTGGAAAACTTAAGACAATACAAAATTATTAAAATACAAAAGAATTAATGACAAAATAAAATTGTATAAATACAATACACTTAAATATAAATATTATGATAAAGAAATCTGGAATTTTTAACAACTTGGAAAACTTAAGACAATACAAAATTATTAAAATACAAAAGAATTAATGACAAAATAAAATTGTATAAATACAATACACTTAAATATAAATATTATGATAAAGAAATCTGGAATTTTTAACAACTTAAGTTAATAAAAATGAAAAAATAATAAATAAATCAAATATTTTAAATAACTTAAGAAAAAAAATCTAATACAAATGAAGAGCATGTTATCACACTTAACATTAAAACTTTACGGATAAATGACAACATAAAAAAAGATGAACCCTTTTGTTGGTTTACTTATTTTAACAAATAAAACAACCAACAGTGAACTTAAAGGAAATGATTAATTATTGGTTTTATTTCTTGTTTAAAATGCTTCCCAACTGCATTCCTCAAGTCCAACTCTGTTGCTGCCGGGAAGTTGGTCATCACAGCATCTGCCAAATAAGAAAGAAGAAAAAAAAACAAGAAAAGCTTGACATCATTTTTTACTTTAATTACACTAATTGTGACAGGGAGTCATTCTCTTTTGCTTGGATGCCTACTAAAAACAAAAACAAGATATACAGTATATTGTGTATCAGTGTGTTAAAAAGAGAGAAGCTCTCTGGTAAATGTTGTGTGTTTTATACACATACCTCTAATGACCGAGAACAGTGCAGTCTTTTCAAATGCCTCTTTCTGCAGCGGACCACCCCCCTTCATGTTGAATTTGGACATGAGGGATTTTTTTTAAAACCCTGAAATATAATACAGATTGAGGTGGTAAACAATTGTGGACAAAGTTTGACATTTCAAAATGACCAGTCAAGGAATTCATTTTTTTTTTATTTCTGATTTGCGTTGTAACTTATTGAGTATTGACACCATTGGCAAGATTTGTAGGCTTTACCTGTCCAGCATCCTTCTGGCACTGTCTTTGAGGTTTCTTCCTTCAACTCTGCACAACTTTGACACCTGAATAACACATGCCAATCTCAGGCGGGCAGTATTATATGTGTCCGTGTACAAGTTTTTACCAACCTTAAACACTGATGCCCATTGACCTGCAAGTTTTCCATCACTAACCCTTTAAAACTCTTTATTCCAGCAGTTTAAGTTTTTCCCTGTTAGTGCCCCCCACAATCTGCCTCTGCCTCCAAAATTGTTTGGCACAACTGACTTCCTAAAAACACAGTGATAGCTGCTGGAACTAAAAAGTAGCCTACATTAACCTCAAATGTACATGGAATAATAAATTCACCCCCTACCATTTTACTACATTATGTTTTCTGTTTAGGTTTTAATGATCCATTGCACATCTGAGCTATTTGCACTATTTTAATACTGCTGCAAACTTTTTATAATTGATAATTTTATATTGCCATTTTAAATCATTTGTATTCTTAAGCTTTACTATCAATTTGGAAGTTTCAAAATAAATCTTATTGTAACGTTACTTGTACAATGACAAAGATATTCTATTCAATTAGCTCATGCTCTCTCTGTATCTATCAAGCCATTGTTCAGTAATAAATTCAATATAATAATTAAAATAAATGATGGATTTTGTCAAAGATGAGAGCTTTAGTGAGGAAATGTTGTTTTGGAGAGTTTTTTGGAGAGTGCCCGGATCTTTTCCAGATGTTGAAACTCCTTTCAACATTGAAACTCAAGTGTGTTCACTGTATAAATTAATATGGATTAATCTTTGTCAAAGCTGTGTTTGTTCTATTGTTTGCTCTTTCGCCACTTTAAAATCGTTTGAGTTTGTAAACACATACAAATGATAAAACTTTTACTCTGTTAAATTTTGCAATTAATCCTCTGAACACATGCGTGCTGAACCATGGGCTAGTCACGGGTCCCTATCAACTACGATCTGCTCCCTTCACTAAAATGTCACGGTTCCTAAACATGATAACAAATAATATAGATACTATTTTGGCTATGCTCATCGCTGGTCTGGTTACTGGTATAGGGCTATAGCCAAGCTATTAAAATTAGACCACAGATTGTCTCGATTTCGCCAGGTGGGCTAAAAGCAGACTACACGTAGCCCCGTCCAATTTAGAGCTAAATCGTGGCTACATATAGACCATGTCATGAAATGACACTTATCTTTGTAGATATTATTGACACTGCGAACATGATGGGATATCAACCATATGCGCTGTCTGGCCAAAAACTACAGTGAATCAGGTTTGACTATAAGTGGGCTACAGATAGCCGCTCTGACTACGAGCTAAATCATGGCTACGCTCAGGCTAAGTATTGAACATGTCAAAGAAATGAAACCAAACACCCTGTAAACGCTGTTACTTTGCTTACATGATGGAATATCATACATCTCACAAGCTATTTTGCCAAAAAACGACATGAAACCATTTTTGGGCTAGAAGTGGGTTACACATAGCCGGACTAGGCCTATATCGGGTCTATACTTAACCGAGACGTTGAAATGACGGCTATTGCTTGCTGGGAATCATGAACCGCAGAGCAGCTGCTGCTCGAGGCCAGACTTCAGCACAGGCTTCCTATATTTCTGAAATGTAAGGTTAATTTAATCTTTAATCACATTAATCGTTTTGGTGGCATAACTGACTGGATAGTGAATCTAGTTCTCAGCGTGCTTTGCTTGATATTGCATTATAGGAGAGTAAATGTTATTTGATGTACTTTTCAATAAAGGTAAATACATTTTAGGCTTTAATGACGTTATGTGATATTTATTGCCAATTTATAAGAGTTTATTTTTGTGTTTGGATTTAAGCCGCGGTCTTTGAGCATGCAAAATTCCTTCGGATGCTGATATGACCTCATTCTCTAGGCCTATATCGGGTCTATACTTAACCGAGACGTTAAAATGACGGCTATTGCTTGCTGGGAATCATGAACCGCAGAGCAGCTGCTGCTCGAGGCCAGACTTCAGCACAGGCTTCCTATATTTCTGAAATGTAAGGTTAATTTAATCTTTAATCACATTAATCGTTTTGGTGGCATAACTGACTGGATAGTGAATCTAGTTCTCAGCGTGCTTTGCTTGATATTGCATTATAGGAGAGTAAATGTTATTTGATGTACTTTTCAATAAAGGTAAATACATTTTAGGCTTTAATGACGTTATGTGATATTTATTGCCAATTTATAAGAGTTTATTTTTGTGTTTGGATTTAAGCCGCGGTCTTTGAGCATGCAAAATTCCTTCGGATGCTGATATGACCTCATTCTCTACAGCGTCGTTTTAAAATAATTTAACACATAATAAATAATAATGCAATTATTAATATATAAAAACATACAATCTACTCTTTCCTGCAGCGCTGCAGTTTTAAATGTATGTTCTTTTCATTCAAATATGAGGTCATGCTGTGACATATCGATCACACGGTTTCACGTGATATGAGTTTTCAGGTCAGAGGATAGTAAACTACAACATTCAGAACCGTTCTGCTCAAAAGCCTTCAAATGTAGACGAACGAAACCAATTATGTTGTGGGCTACTAACACCATAAAGCAGCATTTAAACAGCACTTTACAAACAGCACGTAAAGGACGTGACGTCACGTCTCCACGTCATCGCGCTGCAGTGCGTAGGGAGCCTACCAAACAGTGTTGCCAACTTAGCAATTTTGTTGCTAAATTTAGCAACTTTTCAGACTGCCCTAGCAACTTTTTCTTCCAAAAGCACCTACCAACAAATTTAGTTATTTTTTTATTTTATTTGGCTACTTTTAGCAACTTTTGATAAGTGACTCAAACAATAAAAAGGCACATATTTTCCATCTAAATTTCACAAAAAGAGGAAACCAAAGATGCCTAGAAGTACATACATCACATGAATTAAGTTATTGCTGTTTGCAGTTGTTCAATTTGATAATAACAATAATAATTTAATAATTGTTCATTTATGAGACACCTTGTTAGTAGCTTGTACATGTGATTGTTGATCAGTTAGTATACTGTAAGAAAAATATCTAGAAAAATGGCAAAGGTACTAGTAATTTAATAAAACTGGATCTCTGACCATCACAAACACCACAACCACAGACTCTGGACTTTATAAACTACAGATCAACAGCAGCAGATTCAGCATCATAAAGACATACAGTGTTAGTGTCACTGGTGAGTATCATTGTAGTCATTCAGTGCTTTTCACTTGAACAGTTTTAGAAAACTGATTAATTTAAATGGACCCAGTAAATGTTTTTGTTGTGGCCTGTTTGAAGAAGTGAGCTTTGACTCAATATTAAACTTATTATAACTTTGATCAAATCTATCATTTTCACATGCACATCAAACTGAAAGACAATTGTCAGTTTTTGTCACCTTATGAATTTTAAACTTTTGAATTATGAATTTTAAAATTTTTAAAGTCTATTATTAATAGAAAAAAAATCATAATATTAGTCAGTTTTTCTGTGAACTGCTGTTTCTTGTTGCTGTTTTAGCTGCTGTTCCTTACAAACCCACCAGATGGCACCTTTATCAAATAAATCAATGTCATACAACTTTCTACTAAATATTGGTCAAAAGTATTGATAAAGTTGTTTATCAGTCCATTTCTAGTAATAATGACTGTCTGTCTTTAGCTGTTCCAGATTCAACTGCTGCTGCTGTTGCTGCTGCTGTTGTTGCTGTTCTGCTGGTTGCAGCTGCTGGTGTGATTTACTGTCACTGCAGGAGATCTATACAAGCAAGAAAAAATGGCAAGTATTGCATACAGCTGATTTGACAAGCTGGAATAATGAGATTTATTGTTGGAAAAAAAAAAACTTCAAAATATGGTAAAGTATGTATTTTTATTCTAATTGACCAAAGTAAAAAAAAATGTTTATTGTTCATACAGGAAAAAGGATGCAGCACAATGATCCTGACCTGGTGAGATACTTTGTACAAAATCTGTCTGTCTGTAAAACCTATGAATGTACAGAACTGAGAACTGTTAGGGCCCCAATATACTAAAAGTGAACTGGCGTGATGTCATTTTAAACAAAAATAGGCCAAAACAAAAAAAAAATTTTTTTACGTTTGTTTCGAGAATTTGAAACAGCTTGCTTTGAGCTTCCATTGGTCTGTGGTGATTATGCAATTGGTAGGTGTGGCTCTGGGGCTCCTCCTTCTTTGACATGGAAATCTTCTCCAGTTGATTTATTCTGTTCAGTCCATCGAAATCAGACATCTGTGAGCAAAAACCTGAATACTCTGGAGAGCTGCTTTACAGATGTTATTCTAACTGAGAAGTGACACTGTTTTGTATAAAGTGCTATATAAATAAATGTGACATGACTAGAGTACCGAATTGCAGCTTGTGCAAACATAACCACATGGCTATGATGAGATGCTTTCTTAACCGCAACAAGAGAGAATCAGATGGTATTTTAATGACATTCGCATCGCTCAAATCACTGGAGATCTCAGTAAGATCTGTACAGATGTTCAGTGCAATGAAGGCACTGAGAGATTCAGAGGCAGACTGCAGCTGGACAATCAGACTGGATCTCTGACCATCATGAACACCAGAACCTCAGATGCTGGAGTTTATAAACTACTGATAAGCAGCAGCAACATCGAGAGTGAAAGGAGCTTTAGTGTTACTGTTCATGGTGAGTCATGTTTAAAAATTACTCTTGTATGTGTAAGTCACGTCATTCAAATGTTTTTTTTTTTTGCAGTGACATTTAGATGTGATTTTAGTTTTAATTTACATACAGTATATAGATTATGTCATACTGTTAAAGTGGAATTTGCAGACTTAAATTAGAATTTAGTTCAGTAGGATTTACAACGTTTTGTTTTGTATTTGTTATTAATTTTTCAGTTACCTTCTGCTGATCGTCTCTTTAAATCCATCTCTTATTTCACAGTCAGTATGTTTTCCCCACTCCCACCAGGAATCCAAAGTGCAAAGTATTTCATTTCAAATCTGTTTAATAGCACAAAATGTTAATAAATGTTGCTTTCCAGACAAAGTCAAGAGGGCATGTTTTATTACTTACATATACTCAGTTCTTTAATCTATGTGCTGTTTCCCCCAAAAGATCCTCCAGCAGCTCTTTGGCTTGTGTTTCAGAAGTTCCTGCTGCTGAACAAGATAAAATGAAGAGAAAGTCAGTGAAGGAGGGAGAATCTGTCACTTTAGATCCTGATGTAGTAAAAAACCCAAATGATTTAAAGGTGTGGTATTTTACTGATATCCTCATCGCTGAAATCACTGGAGATCAGAGTAAGATCTGTACAGATGATCAGTGTGATGAGAGATTCAGAGACAGACTGAAGCTGAATAAAACTGGATCTCTGACCATCACAAACACCACAACCACAGACTCTGGACTTTATAAACTACAGATCAACAGCAGCAGATTCAGCATCATAAAGACATACAGTGTTAGTGTCACTGGTGAGTATCATTGTAGTCATTCAGTGCTTTTCACTTGAACAGTTTTAGAAAACTGATTAATTTAAATGGACCCAGTAAATGTTTTTGTTGTGGCCTGTTTGAAGAAGTGAGCTTTGACTCAATATTAAACTTATTATAACTTTGATCAAATCTATCATTTTCACATGCACATCAAACTGAAAGACAATTGTCAGTTTTTGTCACCTTATGAATTTTAAACTTTTGAATTATGAATTTTAAAATTTTTAAAGTCTATTATTAATAGAAAAAAAATCATAATATTAGTCAGTTTTTCTGTGAACTGCTGTTTCTTGTTGCTGTTTTAGCTGCTGTTCCTTACAAACCCACCAGATGGCACCTTTATCAAATAAATCAATGTCATACAACTTTCTACTAAATATTGGTCAAAAGTATTGATAAAGTTGTTTATCAGTCCATTTCTAGTAATAATGACTGTCTGTCTTTAGCTGTTCCAGATTCAACTGCTGCTGCTGTTGCTGCTGCTGTTGTTGCTGTTCTGCTGGTTGCAGCTGCTGGTGTGATTTACTGTCACTGCAGGAGATCTATACAAGCAAGAAAAAATGGCAAGTATTGCATACAGCTGATTTGACAAGCTGGAATAATGAGATTTATTGTTGGAAAAAAAAAAACTTCAAAATATGGTAAAGTATGTATTTTTATTCTAATTGACCAAAGTAAAAAAAAATGTTTATTGTTCATACAGGAAAAAGGATGCAGCACAATGATCCTGACCTGGTGAGATACTTTGTACAAAATCTGTCTGTCTGTAAAACCTATGAATGTACAGAACTGAGAACTGTTAGGGCCCCAATATACTAAAAGTGAACTGGCGTGATGTCATTTTAAACAAAAATAGGCCAAAACAAAAAAAAAATTTTTTTACGTTTGTTTCGAGAATTTGAAACAGCTTGCTTTGAGCTTCCATTGGTCTGTGGTGATTATGCAATTGGTAGGTGTGGCTCTGGGGCTCCTCCTTCTTTGACATGGAAATCTTCTCCAGTTGATTTATTCTGTTCAGTCCATCGAAATCAGACATCTGTGAGCAAAAACCTGAATACTCTGGAGAGCTGCTTTACAGATGTTATTCTAACTGAGAAGTGACACTGTTTTGTATAAAGTGCTATATAAATAAATGTGACATGACTAGAGTACCGAATTGCAGCTTGTGCAAACATAACCACATGGCTATGATGAGATGCTTTCTTAACTGCTTTTTTTAAGACAACATCGGGATGTTTGCAAACAGTATATCGCTGGTCACGTATTTCATTTATTTTTACCTCTAAAGTGAGTAAGGAAAGAAACTTCACCATGAGTATATTGGGGCTTTAGGTGGTACAGTATGTATCTGTTTGAGATTTCTGTGAGATGTTTTCTTTGAGATCGTTACATTCAGCAAGCATCGGAGAGAAAAAATATATATAGTGTTTGTGTAACTGAATCATCAGGGTTTTTTCACAATCATTTGTATTACCTTCTGTGAATCTGTTTTTCTTTCAGGAGAATGTTGAAGAAGTAGTATCCCTTATTAAAGGGACATCCACTGTTTCGGCTGTGAGCACGCAGGGCAATGACGCTAAAGAGACATCCGATGATCTGGCTGTGAGCACGGAGTGGAATGATGCTAAAGAGACATGCGATGATCCGGCCGGGAACACTCGGGGGGATGAAAAGACATCCCATGATCCCTCTGGGAACACACAGGGGGATGGCGGTAAAGAGAAATCCCATGATCCGGCTGGGAACACGCAGGGGGATGGCGGTAAAGAGACATCCCATGATCCGTCTGGGAACACGCAGGGGGATGGCGGTACAGAGACATCCCCTGATCCGGCTGGGAACACGCAGGGGGATGGCGGTAGAGAGACATCCCCAGATCCGGCTGGGAACACGCAGGGGGATGGCGGTACAGAGACATCCCATGATCCGTCTGGGAACACGCAGGGGGATGGCGGTACAGAGACATCCCCTGATCCGTCTGGGAACACGCAGGGGGATGACGGTATAGAGACATCCCATGATCTGGCTGTGAGCTAAGACACTGAATTACATTATTTGCAGTAAAACTAAAGCCGGTTTCACACCGCACGCATAAGCAGCGCATTTTTTTTTGTCACCCATGTTAACAGGTTAGAGTATTCACACTGCATGCAGAGGTGGTGTGGCAGTGTGTAGCAGGAGCAGAGCAGAAGCTGCGATCTTTGCTGCGCCGATCACGCTGGATAAAAGCCACAGTGCATTGCATGAGTAAACACGAAGGAAAAAAAAAACTTTTACCGTAAAATTAAATAAGTGAGCTGTTTCATGTTTCCAGGGTTGAGGAGTAATGGAATACATGTAATGGTGTTATGTAATCAGGATACAATAATCTAGTAACTAATCTGTTACAGTTACATCAAAAAACAATGTATTCAGATTACAGTTACATTTTGTTAAAAGTGGGAATACTATGAGGATTACATTTGTTTCATTTAAAATTAAATAAATGAGTATTTTGACATACTGCTATATATTTAGCGCTGCATAGTTCCTGGTTCTGTTGACACATGTTGACTCACGTGAGCCGCCTGCTGGTGCGTGCGCAAATAACACCCGTCTACAATTATTCTCCTCAAATGCAGGATGACTGAGATGCTGCTACAGTAAATGAATTACGATGCTTGCTGCTGTGAAAAACTTTACATGTCTGGAAATTTCACAGTTATTTTGTTTTCAAAGAGGATAAAGGAAAAAACATAGTTGTATAGCGTAAGCTATGCATGAAGACTCTTGCTTTAACAAAGGCTACTCAACCAACTTTCAACATTTGCAGGTACGAGTCCGACTAGCATGAACATCATCATGTTAGCTAAAATTTAGTGTTTGTTAGTGATTTATAATTCCATAGTGTGCATGATGTAGTTGTACATTTTCTAGCGGAAAATGAGCCTGAAAGGGTAGAAAGTCCCCACACCCTGGATCAGTCAATGAAATAAAGAAAGATCATAGCATTTCAAAATGTAGGCTTATTTTAAAATAGACTCATATGTATATGGTGTAAAAAAAATCATGTTGTGTATAAACTATATTTATTTTTACTTGTACATGTTAAAGAGATAAAAAATGTATAATAAAAATAAAACTGTATAGTTTAGTTGGGGCAGTTGTGGCCTAATGGTTAGCAAATCGGAGACTTTAACTTGTAACCAGAAAGTTGTGGGTTTGAATCTCGGGTCCGGCAGGAATTGTTGGTTGGGGGGAGTGAATAACCAGTGCTTTCTTCCACCCTCAATACCACGACTGAGGTGAGACCCTTAAGCAAGGCACCGAACCCCCAACTGCTCCCTGGGTGCCACAGCAATATGGTTGCCCACTGCTCCGGGTGTGTGTTCACTGCTGTGTGTGTGCACTTGGATGGGTTAAATGCAGAGCACACATTCCGAGTATGGGTCACCATTCTTGGCCACACGTCACTTCACTAGATGTCTGCATAGCCTTTTAAAATAAGTGAAATAAGACGCGAAATAGTTTCAAATTGTTTTTGCTATAGTTTTTATTAGTTTTAATTTTAAATTCATAGTTAAATAAAAGTAGATATTGCTTTTTTGACTTATTTACATAAAACTTGAAGTAATCCAAAAGTAATCACATTACATTACTTTTATATTGTGGTACTTGGATTACGTTACTGAATACTTTTTAAATGAAGTAATTTGTAACTGTACCAGAATACATTTTAAAAGTAACCCAGCGTGTTTCACAACCACCATATGACATTCAGCGCTGTGAAAAAAAGGCTTAATAAATGTACGAAAACACAATTGCCAGAAGTTTTTGCCCAAATTTCAAAGGCTTGTTTAAATGATTAAAACTATAGATTTTTAAATGATTAAAGCTATAGTTTATATGTATATCTTAACGTTAAGATTACTTTTATCATGCAAACTATACAGCATGTTATATGCATGTGTGTGTGGGAACACGGCCGCATCACAGCAGAATATGCTGCCCATATTATAAATCAAAGCACATGAAATACAGTTGTCGGAGAACACCTGAAAAACGTGAGCGAATGACCGATACTCGTCTGCATTTGCAGTATACAAGACACGGTTTAGCTGTGCACGACAAATGCTGCCAGTGTAGAAGCACAATGGGCGCGTGCTGCTCCCGCTCTGCATATGCACAGCTTCTGCGCCACCTCCGCTCTGTTTGTGCATCCAGTGTGAAACCGGAGTAAGAGTGCTTAAGGATTTTCAGTATGTAATGGTGGAGGGATTGTTACAGCAGCTTTAAGGATCCAGACAGGAACAGTGCATTTACAGTATTGCGGTTTCTTTAAACCTTTAACATATGAATGTTCCAGTAGCCCCTCACTGCGGAACTCAAGATCCAGGGGTGTGGTTGGATTTAGGTTTAGGGGTGGAGATGGGTGGGTTTAAGGATTAGGGGGTAGAGACGGGTAGGCTTAGGTATATTTCAGGTGGAAGGAGTTGTATCTGCATCTAACCATGCCCCCTGGACTTGTGTTCTGCAGTGAGGACCATCTCGAATGTTTTGCCAATCATTATTACATAGACTGAGGTGAGACCCTTAAGCAAGGCACCGAACCCCCAACTGCTCCCTGGGTGCCACAGCAATATGGTTGCCCACTGCTCCGGGTGTGTGTTCACTGCTGTGTGTGTGCACTTGGATGGGTTAAATGCAGAGCACACATTCCGAGTATGGGTCACCATTCTTGGCCACACGTCACTTCACTAGATGTCTGCATAGCCTTTTAAAATAAGTGAAATAAGACGCGAAATAGTTTCAAATTGTTTTTGCTATAGTTTTTATTAGTTTTAATTTTAAATTCATAGTTAAATAAAAGTAGATATTGCTTTTTTGACTTATTTACATAAAACTTGAAGTAATCCAAAAGTAATCACATTACATTACTTTTATATTGTGGTACTTGGATTACGTTACTGAATACTTTTTAAATGAAGTAATTTGTAACTGTACCAGAATACATTTTAAAAGTAACCCAGCGTGTTTCACAACCACCATATGACATTCAGCGCTGTGAAAAAAAGGCTTAATAAATGTACGAAAACACAATTGCCAGAAGTTTTTGCCCAAATTTCAAAGGCTTGTTTAAATGATTAAAACTATAGATTTTTAAATGATTAAAGCTATAGTTTATATGTATATCTTAACGTTAAGATTACTTTTATCATGCAAACTATACAGCATGTTATATGCATGTGTGTGTGGGAACACGGCCGCATCACAGCAGAATATGCTGCCCATATTATAAATCAAAGCACATGAAATACAGTTGTCGGAGAACACCTGAAAAACGTGAGCGAATGACCGATACTCGTCTGCATTTGCAGTATACAAGACACGGTTTAGCTGTGCACGACAAATGCTGCCAGTGTAGAAGCACAATGGGCGCGTGCTGCTCCCGCTCTGCATATGCACAGCTTCTGCGCCACCTCCGCTCTGCTTGTGCATCCAGTGTGAAACCGGAGTAAGAGCGCTTAAGGATTTTCAGTATGTAATGGTGGAGGGATTGTTACAGCAGCTTTAAGGATCCAGACAGGAACAGTGCATTTACAGTATTGCGGTTTCTTTAAACCTTTAACATATGAATGTTCCAGTAGCCCCTCACTGCGGAACTCAAGATCCAGGGGTGTGGTTGGATTTAGGTTTAGGGGTGGAGATGGGTGGGTTTAAGGATTAGGGGGTAGAGACGGGTAGGCTTAGGTATATTTCAGGTGGAAGGAGTTGTATCTGCATCTAACCATGCCCCCTGGACTTGTGTTCTGCAGTGAGGACCATCTCGAATGTTTTGCCAATCATTATTACATATTCCGGTCTTTAGTGACCTGGACCTATATATCCAACACGGATGTGTCAGGGGTGGTAAAGGAAGAGGAATCAGTTGCAGGGATAACAAGGATTTTATTGAGATTCAAAACAAACAGGAATGAAGCCACTGTCTGAGAGGGTAATCTGGAGAGATCCCAACCAGGTCCGGGGAAGATAAAGGCAGCTCAACAGCAGGTATCTAGGAAAAGGGGGTTGCCAGAGCAAATGGCCGCAAGTAACAGTCCACGAGCAACGAGACAGTCCAGCCCTCCAAGTAATTCCAGGGGCCAGAGAATGGCGATGGTGGGAGGGAGAGGGAAAGAAACTCCTGGAGGGTGCAGGGAACGCTGGGCAGCAAGGGGAAGGGGGCAAGAGGCAGACAGAAGGGAGTCCAGCAGCCAGGGCAGATGGGGGGGCTGGAGAGGGCAGAGGGGAAGGGAAAAAACGAACACAAAACTAAATGGCTGGAGCTAAAACTAGGAACTAGAAAGAACTGGGCTGGATCAAATGAAAACCCTAACCCTAATATCAAAAGTAAAATAAAAGCTAAGGAAACTAGGCTAGGCTAGACAAAACAGGATAACAGTCAACAGCGACAAGAGCCAGGTTAACTCAGCAGCGCAGAGATTTCGATCTGGCACAGGACAGAAAACGAGGGGAATATAAGGGTGACTACTGATTAGAAACAGGTGTACCCCTAACGAGATAAGATAACGAGAGGGACGGGGTAACAATAGAAAATAGAGCACATGGCAACATAATTACCAACTGACAGCCATGTGCTCCAGACAGACCAGGACACAACATAAACAAACCCAGATCAGACTGGTGCCTTGACAGGATGGATCTCTAACTTCTGCAATAGCATAAAACTCTCCTGATATTTAATAATATTAATATTATATATTAAGGTAATTTGTTTCCTTTTGAAACTTGTAAGGGTTCAGTTTGAGCAGGTGATTTTACCATCACTGTCATCATCAGAGCGCATTTCCCCAGTATTCAGCATCTGACTCATATTCACGATTTCAACCATATTCTCTAAATAGTTTTCATTGTCTTCAAAATCAATATTTTGATCATTGGCAGCTTATTCGCCACATCCACTATCAAATAGTGACACTGATGTTTGACTGTGTACAGTAATTGCTCTTCAGTCGAGCCATTTAAGCTATTTCAGGTTTTGCTGATGATATTCTTTTGTTTTATGCTTGTGGTAATTATCTGTGAAACATCATGTCATCGTTGTGTATCAAAGATTTTCACAGGAAAAATATACTTACCCTATTACAGGGGAAGTCGTGGCCTAATGGTTAGAGAGTATCCGGTCCGGCAGGGATTGTAGGTGGGGGGAGTGAATGTACAGCACTCTCTCCCACCTTCAATACCACGACTGAGGTGCTCTTGAGCAAGGCACCGAACCCCCAACTGCTCCCCGGGCGCCGCAGCATAAATGGCTGTCCACTGCTCCGGGTGTGTGTTCATGGTGTGTGTGTGTTCACTGCTGTGTGTGTGCACTTAGGATGGGTAAATGCAGAGCACTAATTCCTAGTATGGGTCACCATACTTGGCCACATGTCACTTCACTTTCACTTACACTATTGCTAGTGACCCTATATACCTTTTTTTGTTGTTGTTGGCAAAAAGTTAATTAGAAAACAGACATTCTTTTACAATTGTATTTTTTTTTCTCTGTCCAGCGACCTTCTGGTTACAAGTCTTACTCTCTAACCATTAGGTCACGACCATAGACATAGGAAATACCTAGATGCCTCATTGGCCGCTTTGGACCGTTGCTGCGATACATCAACGAGTCCGCCATATTGACCCGGGCAAGACTGCTCAGTAAACAAATACAAGTAAACGGGGAGCTGCAGCTTCTCTGGGCAAAAAGGGTAGTTTACATTTATCAACCGATTTCAATGGTTTATGATCTTTGTGGAGTACGAAAAAGTTTCTGTTTCTAATTACTCAAAATCTCGTTAGTTAAAACTTGTAAAGCATTCATTGTCATAAGGAATTGTGAAGAATCACGCTTGTCAAGCATAGATATGGTTTATTTTTCTTGGTTAATAATTGTGAGACGTCCTTAGTGTAATATAATGTAATACTGAACGTTTTATGTTGTGGAAATGGCTTTTTCTTTCTTCAACACCTTCATTTGAGCTTTTTTTTTTTTTAATCACGTCATAGGATGTCACAGGACAATTTCAGATGAATGTGAAGATAATTTGCTGAAGCATTTATCGTTACCTTTTGATTTTTACAATGTATTTCTATATGTGTTGCCTCCTAACCTTATGCTTATAATGTTTGTATAATATTTGTTTTATTATTCATACCACAACAATACATGTCTTTATAGAAATGTTTTATTTGAGTAAAAAATACATAATAGATTACTTTAAAAAAATAATTTAATTCAATTACAAAAATATAAATAATATTTTGTGTCTATTGAAATTGTGTTTTACTGAGGTGTAAAAAACATTTACTGATGCTGATGCTGACAACATCTGATGCTGGAATGAGTGTACTTAGTGCTTTTTGTGTCGAATAGCCTACAGTGTAATGGGACTTTAGTATGTAATGGGATTAGTAACTGAAATAAGCGCAAATGTCAGGGTGTGTAAAAACCTCCATGCAGGGCCCAAAAAAAGTCATAACGCACTGTAGGGGAAGTTCAGAAATTTAATAAATACATGTGAGTATCCTTAGCAAACTGTTGTAAAATATGTATACTATATGTGTACCTCTTCTCCCCCGAGTTACGTCTTCCGCCATTTAAAAAAAAAAGTATTCTCGTAGCATCGCAAAACTGAAGTTGAGCCACTGATGTCACATGGACTGTTTTACTGATGTCCTTGCTACGTTTCTGGACCTGGGAACATTTCAGTTGCGTTGCTGTCTGTGTCTATGGAGGGTCAGATAGCTCTCCGATTTCATAAAAAATATCTTAAAGGGGTCATATGATGCGATTTCAATTTTTCCTTTCTCTTTGGAGTGTTACAAGCTCTTGGTGCATAAAGAAGATCTGTAAAGTTGCAAAGACTAAAGTCTCAAATCCAAAGAGATATTCTTTATAAAAGTTAAGAGTCAGCCACACCTACCTAAAACGGCTCGTTCTAACACGCCCCCACATGTCTACGTCACAATGTGGGAAGATTTGCATAACGCCACCCAAATGTTCACGCGAAGAAAGAAGGCCTAACTTTTATTCTCGCTGTAGTATTGTTGCTGCCGCGGCCGTGTCGTGAAAGCGCTGTGTGTTTCGTTGTGAAAGCGAAACTACTTTGTTTGGTCTTCCAAAAGAGGACACGACTAGAAATCAGTGGTTAAGTTGTATTTACAACATTGTTCCAGAACAGTTCAACCCAAATATTCAGATGTGTGCAGCACATTTTATGGAGGACTGTTTCCTGATCCTGGGAGAGTAGACTACAATGCCGGCTGTTCTGACTCACAGACTGTAAGTACGTTTTTTTATATTTAAAGAGTTTTTATATTTTATATATTTAAAGCGAGTTTTTTGGGCAGTGTAGAGTAGGGCTTGTTGTTTGTCATCCGATCACAAGTGCAGACATGGTTTTATGTTTACGCGGCGCAACGCGTAAAAAGACATTGGCAGACAAAAATAGGTTGTGTTCTTTATAAAAAGAAAGCTGTGATGTCTAGAATAGTTCTTCTTGGAAAGTACAACTCCTCTTGCTGGAGCTGGAAATAACTAGTGAAACTAGCAGGGCTTAGCAGCAGGAGCACAGCATGAGCATGTAAGGTAACAATAAAGCGCTATATAAATGCATCATTCATTCATTCATTAATGACGCTTATGCACACAAAGTCTATGATATTTTCATATTTTACAGTTTAATTTGAGACCTTTGTTGTCATACATCAGAATTGATGGGTTCAGTATTTTAGTAATAAAGCTGTTTTGTGTAAAGCGGAAAATCAAACTGTTCGCATCATGTGGGCAGGAGTGGAAAAACACTCTTCAACCACACGCTAATCACACATACATGTGCAAACTGACCACAACCCACCAGCAATAGACAATGCTCACGCAAAAGATGTTTTTCCACCAAACGGATCAAAACGTCATTATTATGAGGAAGCAAAGTGTTTTTTGTTTAAGAAAACAACATTTTTTGAGGCTTCAAATGTCAAACATGAAAATGCTCCAGTGAGCCACAAGATTTAGATCATGTGTTAGAAGTCATAGAATTACAAAGCAAAGTCTTTTCATTAGTCCATCTCTGAATGTCATACTGCAGACCCTTTAGAATCATTCTGCTGTGTGTCTGCTGGGATTTGGAAGGTCTACAGTAAGTTTGATGATCTACTCATGGCAACAGATATGCAATGTCAACCTCTTCCCCATGATGTTACGCTTTTATTTTCTGTACAAACAAAATGTAATAATAATAATGAATACAAATTAATACAAAAAATATAATTTTCAGTAAGCTTTGTATGGAAGATTATTAATGGAAGCCTGTTTCCGCCACTGAATAAAAAAATTCAAAAAGGTAATTATGACTTATATCTCACTTATATCTTATATCTCACAATTCACAATTGCGAGAAAAAAAGTCAGAATTCTGAGATGGAAAGTTGCGATTTACTTTTTTTTAATTTATTTTTTTATCCTGTGGTGGAAATGGCAGTGGTTTTGCTTCAGTGCTTTAATGTAACACTGAAGTTTTATTATACTGACAAGAACACACTTCTAAATCTGACTCACCATTTAACTGATGCAAAGACAATTTAGTACACAGTCATAAACGATCTTACCGATTTCTGTGCGTTTCGTTTGTAGAACGTTAGTGGTTCAGCGTAAGTGATCTCGTCTGCACAGTAATAATAACAGATACATTTACACAAGGAAACATTATCTTTACTAGATCTGTTTCTTTACCACGTGTATTATTAGGGCTGTCATAGTTAGATTGTTAAAGCATGCAGTTTAATATGTTTAATGCTGCATTACAAGGTCTTAATTGCATTAACAAATCAATTCAGCTTGACATTTAGAAGTGTTTCACACATCCTAGTCCTAGCAGAGTATTGTAGGATTTCTATCAGGAGCAGACACAGATATGCCATTGAATCACCTCATCACGAGGTCTAAACTAATCCCATCAGGAGACAACAGAGATCTTTTTGTATTGAGAACTAAAAAGTCTTTCACAACATATAGTTGAGAGATACCTGGTGATCGCTTATGCTTGGGACCATTATATATATATGCACAGGAAATGGCTAATTTAATCACACCCTCAGGCTTGCAAAACAACGGACCTAAAAGAACCGTGATAACGTGATTCAATCAAACTCAGCAAACCACAGCGTGACACCACATGACCCACTGAACATCTGCTTCCTGCCCTTTCTGAAACCCAACTGACCCGCGTTCTTTTCTTACAACAAAAGAAACAGAACCTTGCATGACGATTTTAAAAGACAATCATTTAAATTATTATTATTGAAACCTATGATATTTCAATCTTTGCCTTATAACTTTTCCTTTTAGTAGATAAGATTATTAATGTGTATGCAAACTATCTGTTATTTGATGTTGAACGAAAGCTTGTTTTATTTCCAGAACATTGAAATAAGTGAAAAGCTGTTATTTTGAACAGTGTGTGTTGTACAACACTTTTAGAAGTTATTAACAAAACCTGCAGAGACATTTCCCCCACGTGAGGAATTGAACAGCATGTTAATTAATGCCCGAAAAGGGAACCACACAGGGCGTGGCTAAGCCCTGCAACATTGGGACAATCGCGTATGGGATGGACCAGATCGGGCTTGCTTAAAAACCCAATGCCTGAACAGATGCTCGCTCGCTTGCTCTCTCTCTCTCTCTCTCTCTCTCTCTCTCTCTCTCTAGATCTTTGGCTTTTCGCCTTGGCGCGCGCGTTACAAAGCGCTCACATGCTGTAACATCACACGAGCGAGACTCCAGAACTCAAACACTTCAGTTGAAACTCCGCGACTGCCGAAATCTTCAAAGTCTAAAGCCAAGCAAGAACTCCATGCATCACTCTCCGTATCTAAGACTCTCTCTCTCTCTCTCTCTCTCTAGATCTTTGGCTTTTCGCCTTGGTGACCGCGTTACAAAGCGCTCACATGCTGTAACATCACACGAGCGAGACTCCAGAACTCAAACACTTCAGTTGAAACTCCGCGACTGCCGAAATCTTCAAAGTCTAAAGCCAAGCAAGAACTCCATGCATCACTCTCCGTATCTAAGAACCTTTTGTGCATATGTGTGTGTGTGTTTTAGCTTAGTTTAAGGTGCCATAGAATAGTGAATAAACTTTTGTTTCATTTATAAAGAAGTATTGTCTTGTGTCGTGTATTTTTTTTAGTTAAAACTCTGCTCACATCCAGTTACCTAGCTCATAGCTTATAAATTATCAAAAGCATGTATTAGCCTTTGGTCAGGGATAGTACAAATATTCAAATTGATAAGAGATACTGATGTTAACGTCTCACTGGACGACCGTTGATAAAGTGTAAACTATCAATTTTGGAATCAGTTCAATCAGGTTGATCTTGAATCTTCAGATTCGATTCCCTCTCTGAAAACCTGAGTATTTCTTTTTTGTATGAAATTTCATTTTCACAGAAGCTTAACAACTGAAGTGTCACCCATCAATGACATTTTCTTTGAAATCTTCATTTGAACACCAGTGTCGATCTGCATCTTTACACAGATAAGATTATATTCATGAAGCCTGTAAGAAGCTAATTTATTATTGAATCAATACAGATTTGCATTTTTGTTTAGATGCAGATTGAAAAATGTGACATTTTATTGCTATTGTATGTATTTTGGTATGAGTGTAATATACAGAAATAGAGGACAACATCAACAAAAAAATTATGAGAATAACTGTGAATAATTGATAATTATGGCTATCAATTGATTGCAATATTTAGAGTACACATTTAAAGTATTATAGGTTATGATACTTGTTAAAAGCTGTTAGGAAACGGGGAGGACTCTTGCCTTCTTGATCAGTTTTTCTACATTTCTTGCAGATGCAAAAGATCCCAACTGCAGCTACAGTCAACAGAGATCCAGCAACAACAGCAGAAATCAGCACTATCACTGAGCCTGAAGGATGTGATGGAGACTGTGCTGTAATGTAAGACATAGTGTCAGTCTGATCTATAAAAAATAAAATAAAATAGGGAGATCAGGTCAGTAAATTATTACTAATCTCAGCGCTGCTGTACCTGCACATGTGTGACAGAGTTGAGTGATGTCCAGATGTTGAGTCTGGTTGCTGATGGGATTGTTGAGCACACAGCTGTAGGTGTTTTTATCCTGATATTCCACCTCCAGAGGTAGAGAGAGACTGATGCTGAGATCAGACACACTGATGCTGGACAATAAACTGTTTCCTTTGTACCAGGAGAGAGTCACATGACCCACATTCACCACTGAACACACCAGTGAACATGATGATGATGATGAAGAAGAACAGTCTCTGCTGATGACAGCTGGAAACGTCAGAGAATAAACAGAAACCTGGATGAATCTGGATAAACTTTTCAGTATGTAAATAATAAAATAAGAATATGAGAAGGACAGGACAAATGATCTCTGCATGCTCACCATAGACAGAAACACTGAATGTTTTTGATGGCAGTTTCACTCCAGTTATCTGTAGTTCATAGAGTCCAGCATGTTCAGTTGTGATGTTTGTGATGGTCAGAGATCCAGTTTGATTGTCCAGCTTCAGTCTGTCTCTGAATCTCCCGTCAAGAACATCATTATATGTGCTGAAGATTCCATCCTCTTTACTGATTTGTGCTATCAGAGACGCTTCAGCTCCAAATTTCCACAATATGTAATCGTCATGTTTTTTAGTATCATCAATGTTTAGAGTTACAGAATCTCCCTCCATCACTGATAATGACCCACCAAACACACCTGGAGAAGAAAAAGAAACATATTTGTGTATGTTTGTTGTTTATACAGCATCACATCAGCTGTAGTTTGTAACCTTGAATTGTGAATTGAAGAACAGCAGCAGAAACACATAAGAAAGATATGGTGTTTATAAGCAGCAGAGTACAAGTATGAAAGAACAAGTTCAATTTTGCTGCTGATTTTCATTTACTTTTTTCATAAATGGGAGATTTTTACATGTGAGATATTTAGATGGGTAGATTTTTTAAATAATTTTATAGATATGGCTGGCATGGATTTCCATTTTTATGTCATGTGCAGCAATCATTTGAAACCCACAAAAAACACCTGATATTTGAATGCAACTCAGGATATCTGAGCCTCCGCTAGTTTATATTCACTTTAGAAATGTCCATTACTTTTCTGTGACTTTTAATATAAAATGTTAATAGACATGGAAAATTATGAACGTTTCTATACATTTCAATGACTTTTCTTAACCCTGGATCTCCCAGATTTCTACCAAAATGGAAATTACAAACCGAAACCTGAATTCAAAGTAGATCTCACAATAATGTCTCATGAAAACAGTCAAATTTGTAGCAGTGGCTTGTTCTGAAATGGATAAAAATGAAGGCATCAAATGCTTTTATAACTTACCAATCAGATGCCACCAGCACAAACAGAACAAAACAAACATATAAAACATTTTCCTTGTCTGAACTACTATCCACCAAAAGCTGTCTGTTAATCTGTGTGAACCTGAATCCTCCCCTAACAGCGTCTGACCCTCCTATATCATGCTCACACTCTTTGAACACGTGTATATTTACATGGTATTTAATGTTTCATGTATAGTTATATAATACATCAATGTTCTTCCGGTCCTTATTAAGGCTTTAA
The DNA here is from genome assembly GCF_001515645.1 of Sinocyclocheilus grahami. Taxonomy (NCBI): domain Eukaryota; kingdom Metazoa; phylum Chordata; class Actinopteri; order Cypriniformes; family Cyprinidae; genus Sinocyclocheilus; species Sinocyclocheilus grahami. Next base: position 70,021 of record NW_015507238.1, read on the forward strand.
TACATTTCTAATTCCTTATCATTTAACATTGATAGTTTTTGAAAGCTAAATGCCTGTCTATGTTAAATAAGTAAGTAGAAGAATATTGAGTGAATCTCCTTGAATTTAATGATAACAGAGTTAATTGGCTTTGAAATGGTTATAATACTTTGATTATTAATTGTTGAGTTTGGCAATCTCATTTTTTGAGATGTCATATTTCTATAGGCCTTTTAGACGCTGACACACACACACAGGTTTATTTTTATAGTTTATGTGGACTCTCCATAGGTGTAATGGTTTTTATACTGTACAAACCATATTTTCTATCGCCCTACACCAACTCTACCCCTAAACCTACCCCTCACAGGAAACTTTCTGCATTTTTAGATTTTCAAAAAAACTCATTCTGAATTATTTATAAGCCTTTTGAATTATGGGGACACTGAAAATGTCCTCATAAATCACCTTCTCGTTGTAATACCTGTCATGCCCATGTTATTATACAAATGTGTGTCCTCATAAACCACATAAACATGCACACACACACATATATATATATAGTTTCCGAACCACTGAATCGAAACAAAAGATTGATGAGCTTCACGAAGTGTTCCGAAAGCTCCCATCATCACTGCCGAATGTTTAAAGCTAAAGGCTGTTTACACTGCACGCCAAAATACAAACGTTGCCAATCATTTATACTTTGTGTCAGTACTTCATAAACAGAGCAGTTTACTGTCGGGAATTTGTCGTGTCGCATCCAGTTTAGACGGCATCACTGATTAGGCTTTAAAGGGAGGGTTCTGTTGTCTTTAGTGCGCCGCTCCGTCTGGTATGTGACGTATTACTTTCATTTTAGCTTTAACTTGACGTCATTAATACGGAAGAGAGGCACCTTTGTTTTTGAGTCAACAATGATTTTTTTTTTTCTTCTGATAAAAGTGTTGAAAATGAAGTTTCCCTTTATTTTGCTGTCAGTTTGTTTGTTTTTTCCTGAACATGGTAAGACATTATATAGCCTACAATTAATTTTCCGGTCGATTTTGTGTGTGTTAGATCTAGACCTAATTGCTCTGTATTCGACATAAGTTCAATGTTTTTATTTCGCTTGAAGTCTGTGTTGAGTTTGTGTAAAATATGCTACAATCTCTTTTTTTGTGTGTGTGTCAGCTCTCACTTTACACTAGACGAACTGCTGTTTTAAGTCCAAGATGAATTGAAGTGAAATGTTTATAAGATGTGGACACGAATAGTTTTCCACACGTTTCTGTGGGTGCGGGACAACAAGAGCGATTTCAGATCGTGAATGGCAAAATATAGGTCTATTTTTAGTATGGCAAAACTATTGAAAATGGGGTCCTGTAAATGCTTATAGGTCAAGTGACTTGGTATAAAAAAAAAAGAAATTTATATTTTTGTTGATGTGGATAATAGGTCTATATAGCTATTATAACGTCTGCCAAATACATAAAAGTGTGAATGGTACACTCTAAAAAATGCTGGGTTAAATACTAGCCAGTGCTGGGTAAAATAGGGACAAACCCAGCAATTGGGTTGTTTTGACCCAGCGGTTGGGTTAAATGTTTAACCCAAAATTTTGGGTAGTAACCCAACCGCTGGGTCAAAACAGCCCAATTGCTGGGTTTGTCCCTATTTTACCCAGCACTGGGTTGTATTTAACCCAGCATTTTTTAGAGTGTAGGCTATTTACATGGGCATTCAAACTGTAAAAGAGAATATTAAAAACAGAATTTTTGATGTATATTATTTGATTCTTAATGTGGTTTAAAATGGCAATAAATACATTTTCTGATGTGTGGGGCACAAATGTTTGCTGAAAAAAAATTAGGGAGTTAAGCCAGTTTTAATACAAGGTGAGAAGAGAATGTATTTTTTATGAATACTCCTAGTTGTTTTTAAAAATGCTACTGACACTTGAGAAATAATTAAGTTCATGGAGGGAGATTTATGTGATGGAAAAGATGTCACACAATTTAAGACTCTGAATGAGTCATACTGAGAAATGGAAATCTTTAATGAAGGGACTGGGCCAAATACGGGGGCAGTGTTTTGTCTGTACTTTTCTGTACCGTATTTGATTTCAAATGGTTTCCAATTTGTTTGTCGTAATGCATTAACATCCCATCCACTGTTGTTCTTTATATATTGCTTTCAGTTTTGTTATTGTTGGTTTGGTTTCTATTTTTATTTAAAATGTTTTATTGAACATTGATTGAGCAACTGTTTTGTTTTTGTTTTTGTTTTGTTTAAAAATCTGATAAATGTATGAGGTGGTGAGGACAGGGGTAAATCCCATCCAGATAAGATGTCTAGGATTGTGGTGGTATTTTCCACAACCTCTCTACTTAATTATTTTGACCTTTGTCGAGTAATGTAACTATATTCTTGTGAAGCCCATGACTGCCTACTCCGCTTTCATCATGGAAATAGACATGAATCTAATATTAATTAACTAGACTGAAATGTTTTAAAGGCAAACTTTATTGGTGTGAAAAGGTTTAGTTTTAGTGCTGGGCAACGATTAATCGCGATTAATCGCATCCAAAATAAAAGTTTTTGTTTACATAATATATGTGTGTGTGCTGGGTATATTTATTATGTATATATAAATACACACACATACAGTATATACGTATTTTGAAAATATTTACATGTATTTACATGTATATATTTATATTCATATAATTTATATTATATATAAATATATGTAATATATATAAACATAATATATTTTTTCTTAAATATATACATGCACGTGTGTGTATTTATATATACATAATAAATAAACACAGCACACACACATATATTATGTAAACAAAAACTTTTATTTCGGATGCGATTAATCGCGATTAATCGTTGCCCAGCACTAGAATTTAAAATAGTCTGAAATTTGATGGTCAGAATGGTAGGCGGTTGATAAAGTTTTGCTAGGTGGGTGCTAAAGTGTCGCTAGGGTATTCTGGATGGTTGCTAAGGTGGTGTTAAATGGTTGCTAGGGTGTTTTGCTTGTCCACAGCACTTTTTTGCTATTGTATATTTTTTCCCATCATCCCAAAAGTGAAAAGTTTGTTGATTTTTTCTTCAGGTGTGTCTGGTGTTGAGACAAATGGAGTGTTGGTGTCTGTGATGGAGGGAGATTCAATTACTCTACACACTGGAATTAAAAAAGCCCAAGAAGACAGAATTAGATGGTATTTCAATGAGACTCGCATCGCTCAAATTAATGGAGATCCCAGTAAGACCTGTACAGATGTTCAGTGTAATGTCGGTACTGAGAGATTCAGAGACAGACTGAAGCTGGATCATCAGACTGGATCTCTCACCATCATGAACACTAGAACCACAGACGCTGGAGTTTATCAACTGAAGATCTTCAGCAGCAGCAGCATCAGTGAAAAGACCTTCAGTGTTTCTGTCCGTGGTGAGTAATTTAACAAATGTTTAAGTTAAGGTTATACATGTTTAAAGCAGTGAGAATTAGAGCTGCATTTTCTCTTTAGCTGTAGCTGCATTATAACAGTATAAATTAAATCAAAATTGTCTTTCCATTGGCAAGTCGATAGATTTAACAGTTAGTTTGGAAGTTACACTGTGGTCCTTTCAATTTCGTCCCCCTCTTTCTCCCACTTCACCTGTCATACTGTACTCTATAAATAAATAAAGGCAAAAGAAGCTCCAGTTGTGTTCTGGTGGAGAAGTCCGTTTATCATCATGCCACACCTGATCACCTACTCTTATCTTCTGTTTAAATGCATCTGATATTTTATACTATGGGTTCCTATCATTAGCAATCCACGCACATTTGACGCAAACAGGACAAAAAAAAGCCACATTTAATTACTGTACTCTGTGGACTTTTTTGTTGAAATTCAACTTTTTTTGAATTTGCTTAGATTATAGCACTACTTAGTTTAGGAGATTGATTTCACAAAAAAAAACAGAAGTTCCAAAAACGTAACAAACAAAATTCTTTGAGCAACATTTTCCCTGGACAGGACCTGGATAATGCCAAATTTCATTTAAGTTTGGACAAATGGCTTGGGACAGGTTCGAAAAAGTAACTCTTTTGTCAAAATGGTAGAATAGTCTACTTGCTGAAATAGAGATATGCTCGACCATGTGATTTCTCTGGTTATGTGTGGGATCTGAAGGATTCCAGTGCAATTTAATGCATCTTTTTATAGCCTACCATTCTAGAGTGACAAGCAAAAAAAGTGTGTTACTTTATTAAAGCGCCGTCTTTGGTGCTTGCGCCCCCTACAAATAAATGTTGCTGTACAGAACATGCAATTTGCACAGTTATTTTCATGTTTTTTTACCCCCCAAAAAAGATCCTCCAGCAGCTGTTGGTTTGTGTTTCAGGTGTTTCTGCTGCTGAACGAGATAAAACGAAGAGAAAGTCAGTGAAGGAGGGAGAATCTGTCACTTTAGATCCTGCTGTAATGAAAAACCCAAATCATGTGATGACGTGGTATTTTAGTGGTTTAAAATCCCATTCAAATCGCATTTAGAATTTAGCATAGCTTTTTTTGCTCGTGTCACTTTCTCACGCCACATAACACGTAAACACATCAGACGCTGTTTGTAGAAACATCCTGAATGTCTTTGCGGAAACAAGGTTGTTTCCGTCAAAATGACAATATACTGCTGGTCTACTCACATCTTTGAGTTTTGAGATCGGCGCATTCCAGCTGTGTTTCTGCTGCTGCCTCATAAGATTGTGTTGCTGTTATTGTTTTAGAGTAGGCATGCCAATGCAACGCCATTGCCACAGAAGCCAGTCTGAACAAGGCTATAGATCAGTCTTGTGCACTAATGATTGTCTGTCTTTATCTGTTCCAGATTCAGGTCCGTCTCCAGCTGCTGTAGCAGGAATATGTGTTGGTCTTCTGCTGGCGTCTGCAGCAGTTGGTGTGATTTGCTATCACCGCAGGAGGTGTGATCGATCACCTACAGATATCATAATGAGAGAAAAATATCATTTAATGTGCAAAATTAGTTTTTAATTGTGATTTTTTTTTTTTCAGGACACGTCTTCTGGCCCCACAAGAAGATTCCCATGACACTGCGTAGCTGTAACTTCAGGAAATTCATGATGACAAAGCACGTTACCTTTTTACTTCTAAGGGACATTTTAAATCGCCTGTTACTAATGGTGAGAAAATGTCTACACAGCTCTGTTACAATTTCAGGCTTTTAAGATGTAAGAAATGAATCCAACTTAAATCATATCAGAGCTTTTTCCACCTTTAATGCAGTATTAAAACCATCAAAATTAATGAAACAAATAAATAGAAACTTTCAAGAAAAAATTTAAAAATAAAAGACTTAAAGCAGCACTATGTAACTTTTTCTGTGTTCAAAAATTGCAAAATGTATATAATGAGCGAGTACATCATGAATTAATCTTCCAAACCGCACTTCCGAATCACTACGGTGCACTTATAATAAGTGCTTATATTCGGACTATTGGCTATCGGGTCGTCACCGCTGCGGAGTAACACATACCTGCGTGAATCGCCAGAGACATAAACTTAGAGAAGTAGCTCCGGTTGGAATGTTCTTCCGCGGGATGTGTGCAGTTCTGTTTTTTTAACCGCTGGAGCACCAAAAGTTACATAGTGCTGCTTTAAACTTTAATTGTGATTTTTTTTTTCAGGACACGTCTTCTGGTCCCACAAGAAGATTCCCATGACATAAATCAGCAGAAATGCACTTCAGCCTGTACTGCGTAGCTGTAACTTCAGGAAATTCATGATGACAAAGCACGTTACCTTTTTACTTCTAAGGGACATTTTAAATCGCCTGTTACTAATGGTGAGAAAATGTCTACACAGCTCTGTTACAATTTCAGGCTTTTAAGATGTAAGAAATGAATCCAACTTAAATCATATCAGAGCTTTTTCCACCTTTAATGCAGTATTAAAACCATCAAAATTAATGAAACAAATAAATAGAAACTTTCAAGAAAAAATTTAAAAATAAAAGACTTAAAGCAGCACTATGTAACTTTTTCTGTGTTCAAAAATTGCAAAATGTATATAATGAGCGAGTACATCATGAATTAATCTTCCAAACCGCACTTCCGAATCACTACGGTGCACTTATAATAAGTGCTTATATTCGGACTATTGGCTATCGGGTCGTCACCGCTGCGGAGTAACACATACCTGCGTGAATCGCCAGAGACATAAACTTAGAGAAGTAGCTCCGGTTGGAATGTTCTTCCGCGGGATGTGTGCAGTTCTGTTTTTTTAACCGCTGGAGCACCAAAAGTTACATAGTGCTGCTTTAAACTAACTTGGTTGCACAAGAATGCACATCCCTCGACTAATATTTGGATGATACACCTTTTGCATTTAATACAGCATCCAGTCTTTTTGAACATATCTTGATTGGGTTATTTTTACCGCTCTTCCTTGCAAAAGAGCTCCTACAGCCCTCTTCGAGACATTGCTCAAGTTTTTGGATCGGATTTAGGCCTGGCCTCAGACTCGACCTTTCCTCTTCTGACGCCATTCCTTTATTGACTTAAAATCTTCTTCATCTTCAGATTTTAATGGAGGCCTGCAGGTTTTGTGCCAAATGGTCTGTAATTTGGTTTCATCAGACAGTAACACAGTTTAAGGTAGTCTCAGGGGCCTTTCACACAGAACGTGTTTTTCCATTGCACTGCGGTACTTTCTGATTGTTTTTCTATGTAATCACATTCTAGACAGACGGGTTTAACTGCGGCACTTTTGCAACATCTTGCTCACAGCATGGCATTCTAAAAATGCGGCACTTAAGTTAAAAGATGTTTTTTTAATGTTTTCTTTAATGTTACATAAATCTGTTGGCAACCTTTTTGATGCATTTTCATTTAGTTTTTCCTGTTATTCCTGTTCTTGAATGTCATTGTTGTACCCTATTGTCTCCACTTGTTGATTACCTTCACATGAATTCCATGGCACCTGTTTTGCAAATATGTTTGCTCCCTTTTCCTGATTGATTCCTACCTTTTCACAACAAGATCCCCAATGCATCTTTTGTAAGCTCTTGGCAGGCCATGGCTTCAACAATAAGATGCAACCAAGAATATAGAAATGTTTTTGTTTGTTGTTGTTGTTTTTTTAAAATTCAGGGTAAATCAGCATCACTTACAATTATAACTGGAGGATGTGTACACATACATAGCTATGCAGCAAGCTTAACACTCCTCCAACAAAGACTTGAGACAACAACTGAAACCAAGTGCAATTTAATGGAAGCGGTGTAAAAAGACAGTGCCTTTTCCAAGAATAAATGAAGTGTGGATGGAGATTGGTATCGTCTGTGTGCCCTCTCAAACACCTCATAACATCATGGCTGAACAGCACATGCTCTGCTTAAATATAGACAAGTCACCACTAGGGGGTAGCTAAACTGCGAAACTAGAGCTGAAAACGGCATAATTCTTTAGTAAGAATTTGAATTTAATTGATTAATTCACCAGTAACCCATCCGCCATTATAAAAGTGTGTGCAGTCTTATGCAACCAGGTCATTTTATTAGGTTCTTCTTTCTTCTTTAAAGTTTATTTTTGTTTGTTGCATACATTTTTAATACTGCATTGAAGGTGGAAAAAGATCTGAAATTATCTGCAATTTTAACAGCCACTGTGGATCATTTTAGCTGTGTGATGATCAAGGCATTCTGACTTCTTTAAAACAAATCAACCACATACTCATCAGTAACAAAATAAAGTACAATGTAAGATAAAACCCACACACACACACATCCATCAAAAATAAAGTTTACAGTATTTTACTTTCTTCTCTGTCTCTCTCTCTCTCTCTCTCGCTCTCTCTATATCTCTCTCTTTGATTAAACCTGAAGTCTGTAATTATGTGATTCATATTGGAGGTTGATGATTCGATTCATGGCTTAGAACTATTTTTGTGAAATCTCTATTGACAAAATAAATGGGAAAATACTTCCAAAAAGTACCACTGGCCACTGGAAAATTATGTTACTTTTGCACTCTTTTGTCTTATAACAAACTTGTATTAGTACTGTATTATGAGGTGTACATTATTTACTCTGTCTTTGTGGTTTTACAATAAACTGGGTAAATGCTATAAATGTGTTATAATTCACAAAATAACAATTGTATGTCCGTAATGAAAGGTTAAGACCCTTGGGGTAGGATGCCCCCTTACAATTAGGAGAGAAGACTTTTAATAACTATTATAATTCATGGAGTTAAAAAAACATTTTTTTAAACATCTTCATTGACCAACTGGTACAGACTAAATCAGTGGAATCATTTAATTAGAATAGTTGATATTGTGACACCTCTTCAATTAAAAATATAGGCCTGTATATGATTCATGTGTATCAGTTCGGTAGGTGCTGTTTAATTTTTAGTTTGAATTTTAAGGTGTTTAATGGCGTTATTGTTGATGTTGCAAACGCATTTGCATTGTTGCTGCGTACGGTTAAAACTGTACAAAATGACAATGATGCAAAGCAACATAAATGATTTAAAAACATGTAATTGAAAAAATATATAAATTCATGGCAGGTAAGAAAAAAATGAAGTTGTAAAGGATTGGCCACCAGATAAACATACACCCTAACATAACATACAATTACCTAACATACACAATATTTGGTTTTGTATCACTAAACAATATCTTAGACCACATTCTCTTGTGAGTGCCATGTTTCTTTCCTCATACAGTGTGGTTTACTTTTATCTATTAAAAAGCATTTATCTTTTCTTAGTACATTTGCACCCACACATTAAACCTCTTGTTGATTTTATTGATAACTTGAATTTAAATCCTCGAATATATATTTTCTAATTCATAGATCAAAACTTTTTACAAAATATTTGTATTATCTGTTCTCTCCTTTTAACCACTTGTGTGTATGACATCATAAACCAGAACAGCCACAGTAGCCACACCCACCAGACCAGAGAGGACCAATCGGATCACAGTGTCACGAATCCGGTCCATGAACTTCCTTCTGCTAGCCATCAGAGGTCACCCTTTCCGATTTCATTGACTCTCGCACTACACACTGTTGCACATCACCCCGGACTACATATCCCATCATTCATTGCACTGATTGCACACAGCTGGTAACACTGATTGCACCGAGCTGTTTCATATCACTCCCTCACTATTTAACACTCACTCTGATCCCTTCCCTCTGCTGAGTATTTTTTTAGCGCTTATCCTTAGATAGCTACACTACAGAGCCCTCATTAGTTTCCCAGCCTTAGCCTTAGCCTTAGCCTTAGCCTAGTTTTGCCTCGCCTTGTCTGTTTTCTCCGGTTTTGATCTTCGCCTGTTTTCCTGGATTTCTCCCTTTAGCCTTGCCCCTGTGACTCTGTCTGCCAATCGTCGACCCACGCTAGCCCTAGGATTATTCTTGTGTTTTGCCCGCCATATACCTGTCTGCCTTTATCTGACCCATGCCTGTTTCATGACCACGTCTCTGTCTTTTCCAAAATAAAGCTTGCATATGGATCCTCACGTCTCGTCAGCCCCGTTACACACAGCTTCAGTAAAACCACAACAGTGGACATGGATTTCTGAAATAAATGAGCAATGATAAAACAGTGATTTTTAACAAGTTGACTTCAGTATCGGTCAGGAATTAAAAAAAGTGCAGGTAGTGTCAATGTAAGAAAATGTATCCTAATTTTTTAAAACAAAAATATGAGGGACTTATTTGGGGGCTTTATGATAAATAACTACGAACTTTAATTGTTGGAAAAAAAATAGTCACCAATATCAGCACTGCCACTGCTGTACCTGCACAAGTGTGACAGAGTTTGCTGATGTTCAGATGTCTCTAGATGAAATAAAATTCACGGCATTGATGTTTGCATACGAAACAATCACTGGCTCTGCACCCCTTTACCTTAAATTCACTATTCAGACTTATATGCCCTCCAGAAGCTTGCATTCTGCAAGTGAAAGGCGCTTTATAGTGCCATGATCCCAAAAAGGCACAAAATCACTTTCAAGGACTTTTACATTAACTGTTCCCTGCTGGTGGAATGACCTGCCCAACTCAATCCGAGCAGCTGAGTCCTTAGCCAACTTCAAGAAACAACTAAAAACACATCTCCTCCATCTACACTTGACCCTCTAACACTAACGCTCTCTATTCTATTGCTATTATATCTACTATTTTTCTTTTATTTATTAAAAAAAGACCCTCTAACACTAAGTGATCTGTTACATGACATCATGTGGTTGTGAATAAATTGAGGTAGTGGTTATATATATATATATATCAGGTGTTGCATTTGTTCTTAAAATTATTAATTAGAATATCATTCTTAAAATATCACATACACATATGATATGCCTATGTTCATATTTTACAGTAATGGCTTGATTTGACAGAATCTTTTTTATCAAGCATGAGCATTTATAGAATCAGTTTATTTCACATTAAAAACAAGGAAGTTAAATTGTGGAAGTGCTTTCAACCGTATGCTGCTCACTCACTCGCTCCCACACACACTATTCACTGACTAACACACATTAACCACATGTCCAGTAATAGATTTGCATGCACAAGTTGTTTGTCCACCAGCAGATGAAACTCCATTTCTTTCCAGATCTAAAGAAATCCAACCACAGCAGGTTTCAGTTCAACTTATAAATGGAGCTGCTCGAGTGTCACATGCATTCATTGAATGAAAATACATTTTGGCTTCAGTAAAGTAGACATTGAACAAAATTAAGTCAAATGTAAACACGGCAGGAAAAAAAGAACAACCAAAGGTAATACCTCCAATCTATTTCAACACTTGGATTGGTCAAACGGTCCACTAAAGGAGGTAGAGCTTTTTCGCATTTGGCTCCCAAACTCTGGAATAGCCTTCCTGATACCGTTCGGGGTTCAGACACATCTATTAAGTTCTGTATCAGTTACAATACAAAATATTATTACTTACCTACTAGGCCCTTAATGGGTTAGCTCCTGCGTACCTAACTAGTCTTCTAGTAGATAACTGACAGTCACCACTGATAAGCTACTACTAAATATTTTAGAAACTTAATTTGCTATAAACTTGCTTTGCAACGATTTGTATCGTCAACAAATAAACTTGAATTGAATTGAGTGCATGGCTCAAAAAAAGAGACTGACAAGCGACCAGCAACAAGTGCCTCCAAAAAGCAGGTGTTGATAACACAAGCATTTACAAATGCTACATAGTCTGAAAAGGATTTAGGAAGATGGAAAGAACTGATACCATCTGTTACTACATCACGAAGGATATGGCTCGTATAGCTACCCCTGATAGCAGACGTACATCACGGAGATGTCTATTTGACATCTGCATTTACATCTGCAAGAAATATTGTTTTGTTTGCTCATCTGCAATACGTCTATAGTACGTTTCCTATCAAATGTCAAATAGACGTTTAGAAATTTTATTTGAGATGTTTATGATTTAGAATGTATGTAAAACTTACATCTTAAAGACGTCTATCAGATGTTTGTACACAGCAGATGCTTTCCAGATGAAGTGATCTTTACATCTTGCAGATGCACCTGTGCTACCTGGGACAGTGGAGCGCAGTGGGTATAAACACCTTGTTAAGACTTTCGACAGAAGAAACACTGTGCCATCATGACCATATTTTTCCAAACTGCACTGCCCAACATGTACAAAACAGGTATGAAGTCTGAAGTCTGTTCAGCACTTTGCAGCCACATCTGATCTCTGGTCAAGTAGGACGATGGATGGACCTGGACTTGAGCCTTACTTTGCACTACAATGACGATGAACGGAAGTTGTGCAAAAGATGCCTTGAGACAGCATATTTTCCAGTTAATCACATGACAGAGATGATTGCACAGGGCCTGAGAGATATGCTTTCTGCATGGGATCTCACGGAAGAGAACCTCGTGGGCATTACGACACAACGGCGCTAATGTGGCAAAGCTGCACAGCTCAATGGATGGACACGGCAATGGTGTTTCGGACACCGGCTGCACCTAGCTATCGGTAAGTGCACATCAGCTTAACAAACACAATGCTATAATATTCAGTAATCGAATTGGACATATCTGAGTGGTGACTGGCTACTATATCCTGTCTGTGTTTGTATGTGTCATAAATGATCATGTCTGCATGTTTTTATATTACTTGTTTTTATTCTCCTTTTCTTTAATGTGCTGGTGTTCTTGTTAAGCACTTTGTTACATGTGTTTAAAAAGGTGAAATATAAATAGTATTTTGCTTCAGCACACTAAATAAATATTGTAACAAGAAACACTGTTCATATAGCACCTTTTTTAATGATGTAATGTGCTTGATATTACAATGTAAACTTCAGTGTATCAAAACGCTACAGTACATTGAGTCATCATTAGAGAAGGAATAAAAAATGTTCTATAAGTGTTATTAATCTGATATTAAGTAGTTTGAGGCATTTCTCCTCTTATTAATTTTGCTATATTTTCTAAAAGCTTCAGGTATAATTTTTTTGTGTGTGTCTTTTTTTTCAGAAAATGGAATGAAAGATCAACATGTGGAGCTGGCAATGAGGGCATGCAAAAACATAGTCAGTGCTTTTTCCTATAGTTAAAAAAAGAAGGCATTAGTGCAGGCACAACAAGAGCTGAAGCTGCCACAACACAAGCTGAAAATGGCACGTGACACCAGATGGGGATCAATGCAAATGATGGTTGCAAGGGTTCTTGAGCAAAAGAAAGCCATCACACAGGTCCTTGCTGGTGATAAAAAAAAAATCAAGGCACCTTGCTCCATCTTGGGCTGACCTTGGATGTCTTAGATGCTGTCAATGTCTCCCCATTGATGGAGTTCACAGATGCCTTGTCAGGAGAAGAGAATGTGACCATTTCATTGGTGAAACCTATCCTATCCTCAATTCACAAGTGCTGGCTGAGGAGGAAGATGACATGGAGCTGAGCAAAACAATCAAAACCAGCATCCTTGAGTACCTTAAGGAGAATAGCCCAGACCCCATCACAGAAGATCTACTGGACACAGCCAGTTTTGTTGATCCCAGATTTAAAACGACATGCATCTCTGCACACCATGTCCCCACCATTCAGGAGAAAGTGAAAACAGAGAAGGAGTCAGCAGCTGCATTTCTCAGGGAAAGTCCCACAGAGAGTACAGAGCCCTCTACAACTTCATCAGAAGCAAAGAAGCCAAAGAGGTCATTGGGAAGAACTACTTGGTGTCCCCCATGCTAGATAGTGAGGAAACCCCACTGGAATGGTGGAGTAAGCATCATGACCACTTTTCTTCTCAAGTAAGGTGGCAAAAAAGTATCTCTACATACCAGTCACTAGCTGCCCATCAGAGCGGTTTTCAGTTCAGGAGGAAACTTTGATCCATGCCTCAGATCCTGCCTGAAACCTGAAAAGGTGAAAATGTTAGGTGTTTCTTAGTAAGAACCTAGAGTGAATACTTGTGCATATAGAGTGACAGGACAAGATCACTGAGAGGAAGAAAAATGATCATGAGTCAGATTCATGTCTATAACACTGTGAGCACACAGAGATGCCCTGTCCAATCCCTGCTCCTGCTCTTAATCAGCAGTGTTCTGTTTACATTTTTGCACATGGTATTATTTGAAATATGTGTGTACAGTTATTATTTCCTACTTTTCACATTGCATTATTTAAAATAATATTTATTTACAAGAGATACAAGTTATTTTCTACTTTTGACATGGCAATATTTAAAGGGGTCATATGACGTTGCTAAAAAATAACATTATTTTGTGTATTTGGTGTAATGAAATGTGTTTATGTGGTTTAAGGTTAAAAAAACACATTATTTTCCTCATACTGTACATTATTGTTTCTCATCTATGCCCCGCCTTTCTAAAACGTGTCGATTTTTACAAAGCTCATCGTTCTGAAAAGCGAAGTGTGCTCTGATTGGCCAGCTATCCAGTGCGTTGTGATTGGCCGAATACCTCAAGCGTGTGACGGAAATGTTACGCCCCTTACATACTGATGATGCCATGTCCCGGCGTGACGAGACAAAACCAATAAAACCCATTACAAACGAGGCATTCATTGCATCCAGTGGGGACATAATTACTGATTATAATGACTTATACTGTCTTTTTATGTGTTGCGTTGCATCGCATTGCGTAAACATAAAACCATGTCTTTATTAATTTTGTTTGCAAAAAAATTCAAGTTATTTATTTGCTTCTTTTTTTTTAGGAAACTTGTTGTTTTTACATTCAAATTGAAATGTGACGTTTTCATTTCAAGCAATGTTCTTTGTGAAAACAAATATTTTTGCCTTTGTGAAGGCAAAAAAATATATATATATTATTATTAAAACATTGTTCATTAATCGCAATCGACCTAAAATGTTCAATTAATTGAGTTTTTGATTTGAGGTCATATCGTCCAGCCCTAGTAATACGGCTTTAGAATAACAACAGGTTGACTAATTATTTACTGAATTTACACTATCCCATAAAGACAAGTTGTGAAGGGCTAAATAAACTCTAAATTAAAAGAGAGAGAGAGAGCATAATAATAAGGGTTACAAAAGAAAAAGAGCACATAGTTGGTGTGTTGGGGCCTCCAAATCACTAAGCTCACCCTGCCTACAGCGCTATTGCTGTGACAGAGCTGTCATCTGCTTAGGTGATAGTCAGTGACTGCCCTGAGGAAAGACCAAACATGAGGTGCTCGGAAACCCGCTCATGAAAACGGTCAGAGTTACAGACGGAATGGAAAGTAAGCGTGATCCAATGAAATCTGGTACATTCGGTGTGGTAGTCTTCAGCACGTTAAGTTGTGCTGGGCGGAAAGAGCAAAAATATCTAACATGGTTTAATTGGCATATTTTGCAAAGTGCTGCACAATAGGTTTACTGTTTAAATTAAAACATAACTTCATATTTCAATGAACATTAGCATGATGGGTAGAGGTCCCCTCTCAATACAATCTATATTTGTGGCCAATGAATAGATATAGCATTTATTTATTCATAAAAAATTATAATTGCATAAATATACAGAGGCCATTTACATCGGTGCTTTACATGGGGTGTTTAATTCAGGTTATTACGATTGTTTTAGTCAATTCTACACAGCAACAAATCTAACCTGTCTCCTTATACAAGACAGCAGTGACATTTTTGGTCTAATTTTCATGTTTTCTTTATCACACATATTCATGCATAAGTCAGCAAAAAATGTGCAACTTTTTTCTCTCATTGGCTTTCTGAAGGCCTCATTTTCCGTGAAACAGTTTAACAGTGCCTGTTTAGCAAAAACACACTAAACCATAACATGTTAACTGTTAGAAGTGGTTTAACAGTTGTTTTTATGAAGTTGAGAGATTTGTATCAGACCCTGACCATGTTTTTTTCCTGTCTGTTTTTTCTCTTTGGTCATTTCTCTAATGAAATTAATGTTTTCAAATCTAAACTGAATAACTATTAAATCCAGGAGTGTGCCATATGACTTCACTTTTTGTGCTGGAAATAAGGTTGTTACATGAAATGAAGATGAAATAAAAATACTACAGAATCTAAAATACTGCATAGTCTTCACTGTATAAAAAATTTATTAATCATTATTAAAGCTACTAGAGTTCTTCAGTCAAGAGTAGTGAGTGCTAGGCTGCTGTCACTTTAAGACCTAATGCACGGATCAAATAAATGTACACATTCGATTTTACTTTCACTAAAAATAACCAACTGTTTACTTGATTACTTTCCCTAATATTATTTTAATCAATCTGGGCTCTAGTGGACTTCCTGTTTTCATATTTACCATCTTTGCCTCAGGATATTTTCTCAGAAAAATGTCATCTTTTCATAATTGACATTTATACTGTTGAGGCATATTTATTTATGAAGTCAGTTCCTCTCAAATTCCCCAGAATCACACTGGGTTTCTTGTAGGAAGTGTCACAATAAATTTAGAATATTATGTATTATAGACATTAGTTTCCAATGTATTATTAAGTAAATACTTAATTCATATGTAATAAAGTATTTACTTAATAATAAAAATCATTCATAATTATGAATATTATCACTAATCAAAATAATAATTATTGTTTTTTTTATAAATATTTATTATTATTGTTTAGAATTATTGTTATTATTGTTATAAGTATGGACGGTTATGGGACAAACATCTAACTTAATACATATCCATTAATGACACAGTTATAAATTCTCTTACCGATTTCTGTGCTTTTCCTTTGTAGAATGTTGGATCAGCGTAAGTGATATCTTCATTACGAGTCTGATCTGTTTCAACAGTAATAATTAAATCAACACAACAACATAAACTCAATCTTACATTTGTTTCTTTATAAAAAAAAATCTGATCTTTTTTTATTGTATTCATATTTTTACAGACGTGTCAGCAATAGGAAACTCTTGCCTTCTTGGTCTGTTTTTCTGTGTCTCTTGTAGATGCAGAAGATCCCGACTGCAGCTAAAAGCAACAGAGATACAGCAGCAGCAGCAGAAGTCAACACTATCAGAGGTTCAGAGCCTGGAGAATGTGAAGAAGAGTTTGAAGTGGGCTGTGGGCCTGGTGCTGTAGTGGCTAAAGAGAGTCGGTGTGAGTGGATGTGTCTAATCTACAACAAACATTATAAAGAGCAGCTCAGCTGAGTTTGTAAAGTACATATGCTACTTTAGATGAAGCTTTTGCTGTCAAAAGCAATATTTTACCATTCACATACTTGCACATGTGTGACAGAGTTGAGTGATGTCCAGATGTTGAGTCTGGTTGCTGATGGGATTGTTGAGCACACAGCTGTAGGTGTTTTTATCCTGATATTCCACCTCCAGAGGTAGAGAGAGACTGATGCTGAGATCAGACACACTGATGCTGGACAATAAACTGTTTCCTTTGTACCAGGAGAGAGTCACATTACTCACATTCACCACTGAACACACCAGTGAACAATTCTGCTGTGATGATGATGATGAAGATGAAGAACATTGTGAAGAGTCACTGCTGATGACAGGAACAGGCAGACGAGCTGGAATAAAGAGAAAAATATTTAGGAAATAATTGTCAAGACATTGTTGAAATCTTGAAATGCTTCATGATATATTGTTCAGTAATTTGTCTCTCTGAGGTAAGTTCTTCCTCTATGATGCTCATGTTTCTGGAGTTTGACAGCAGTCTAGTCACTATTATACACTCGCATCTCATCAGATGCTTTGAATTTTATGTATCTATTCATGACACTTGTATAAACTGAACTTTATAAAATACATCGTATAATATATTCAGTCTAACATGTTCCTCTAAAACTTATGGAAATACTAATTTTAAACCATATTAAACTACATTTTCACATTTTTTTAAAGGAAAAATTAGTAGTCTGTGCAAAAGTGTTATGGGCCAGTTGTCAGGTATATGGATTTAAACATTAAAAAAACGGATTTATATTTAAATCTCTCAAGTATATTCGACCCCTCAAGTGTGTCTGAGACCCTGCAAACATTCATTACGTAGTACGCGATCATATGCTTCTCTGTAAAGCTGCTTTGAAACTATGGGTATTGTGAAAAATGCTTCACAAATATAATTAACCCAAATTTTGCCTAAAAGGAATTAAACTTTTCATTATAATTAAATAAAATTTGGTATTTTGGGAAATAGTATTATATAAGGACAGACAACAGACACACTGAACTTTACATAGTATGTGCAAAGATGTCTTAGAGACCACCAGTTTGGAATCATAAACCCAAAATTACAGTGTTATATTTTCATGAACCACTCCAATTTTAGAAATGTTGTGACGTTTTGTAAAAAGCAGTAAAATCAAGAATCTGTAATTTGTTCATTCTCTTTGACCTTTATTTAATTGACAAAAGTACAAAGAAATGATTTCCAATGTTTCACTGACCAGCTTAAAGGAACATTCCACTATTTTTGAAAATAGGCTCATTTTCCAACTTCCCTATAGAGTTAAACAGTTTTCGAATCCATTCAGCTGATCTCTGGGTCTGGCGGTAGCACTTTTAGCTGTAGCTTAGCATAGATCATTGAATCGGATTAGACCGTTAGCTAAGACCTGACGGAAAATGAAAAGTTGTGATTTTCTAGGCCGATATGTCATCCAAGTTAAGCCACTGGTAAGAAACCCATCTTAAGATTAATTTTCTAATAAATAGTAAAGACAGAATAAGCACACCTGTACAATTGTGACTCACCATAGACAGTAACTCTGAATCTGTATGTGGTCGTTTTCGTGCCTTTGATGTTTACTGTATAAAGTCCAGAGTCTGTGGTTCTGGTGTTTGTGATGGTCAGAGATCCAGTCTGATGATCCAGCTTCAGTCTGTCTCTGAATCCCACAGCATCACCATGAGATGTAGAGAAGGTTCCATCCTCTTTATTGATTAGAGCTATAAGAGTCTCTGGATGTCCAAAAGTCCATGTTATCAGATCACGTGTCTGTATTTCAGTAACACCCGATTCTAGAGAGACTGAACCTCCCTCCGTCACTGACACTGACTTCACTGCATCTGAATCACCAAACACTGGAAAACAGACAGTTTCTCAGTCACACATTATTTCTTGTTAAAGTAAAAATAAATATCTTAACACTGGTTTAATCAATGTTTATCTTTAAGCTTGTAGTTTTGAAATGATCACAAACTTTCATTTTTGGCTTTGACATTAAAGTGAGACTCTGAACACTGCAGTGAAGTGAGACCCTTCAAAAAAAGTGACTATTTGAAATGATTTTCGTCTAGTTCAGCTCAGACCACACTGGCACCGGCTCTCATTGAACTTAAACATCAGAAGTGAAATAAAACAGATCTGTTTTGAGTACATTTAACTGGACATCAGCTTCTCTGGTGATGATTTTAGGCAAGTAGAATTGCTGAAAACAAAACTTTTAACCATTAGGTCAGGGCATCGGATACTGTATATGAAGATTTATGTGAAGCATCGCAAAGATATACAGGATCCTCATCATCAGTCATCATCTTATAGTCTGTGTGAACACTGTTTGTAGTTGGTGCCTAAAAATCTATGAACCAAACACACAGATCTCTCAATTTCACCTTTCTATTGCACTATTTTCCCATGAGGCAACTTTTTAAAACTGTGAAATGACAACAAACTAGTTCTTCTGCTGCTGTGATTTCATTAGTGCATGTTTCATTTCTCACAGTATTTTATCAGCACAAGATTATTTTCATGTTCAGCAAAATCCCCCCCCCAAAACAAGCTCTGTACACTGTAAAAAAAAATTCCGTAAAATTTAAATTTACAGTTAAATACCGTTATTTCATTAACTGATATAATGTTAATATACCAACCTATTGAAGTACTGAAATCTGTTTTGTAGCTCTGTAATACACTGATAACCACCAAATGCAGGTGGTGATGAGAAAGTCACATGATGAACCAAAGCCCATCACAAATAAGCCCAGCTTTTAAATAATAACATATATAGAAGATGCACAGTGTCGTTCACACAAACGCTAAACACCATCATGGTAACACACATGAAACTGAAATAATGCAGTAAACATTCATTTAATAACATTAGGTGTAACAGATAACCCTAATATACAAAACTGATAAGAAAAAACGTCTCAGGTTACTTATGTAACCATGGTT
>NW_015507238.1:94834-95396 GCF_001515645.1 Sinocyclocheilus grahami
GCCGTGTTTGTGCGCCTTTTTCCTTCAGGATAATAAAAGATAACGACCTATAAACTCTTACTCTAAACTCAGATATAATCAAGAGCATTCTCAGTCGATTTAAAGCCTCTTCGGTCTGTTTTCCAGTCATTGATTCTGTCGATCGGTTTGATTGTGACACACCTAACGTTACAAACACTCCGGAGCAGATTACAGATATCCTCTGAACGTCTTCGGAAACTCCCTTTTTGCTGATTTCTACAGCAGTATGAAAAGCGTCTCTTTGTACTTTATGTTCTTATTCTCTATGGAAGGTAATATTTATGTCTCTTTCTTAAACACTTTCGGTTTCTCTTTGTAAAATAGTCAAAAATAGTATTTTTTTGTAACTATATTGCGTTATAATTCAAGTGTAATACACTTTAAAAGATGTCTATTATAGTTAAGTTAATGAATTCCGTGTTTTTTAAGGCTATGCTATTAGTATTATCTCCGTATAGGTGTTTATTTGTGGCTTTGGATATGCAGATGCTGATGTTTGTCAATATACAGTGGGTACGGAAAGTATTCAGACCCCCTTAAA
>NW_015507238.1:96854-97740 GCF_001515645.1 Sinocyclocheilus grahami
AAATATATTTATATCAGTTTCTTTTGGAACCCTGTTAGTTTCCATTTAAGAGCACAGAATGGGAAATCCAGATTTTAAACTATTCGGATTTTACTTAAATATTTACTGAAATTTGATATAACTGCCTAAATCTAAGGCAGCTTTTGCATACAAAGGTATTTCAGACAGACTTCTGAGGCAGCAAAAGGGTCTACCGCAATGATCTACAACAAACCATAGACATTTGGTGACAACCAAGCTAATATTTAATTACTAGATTACTGATTTATTGGTAGGAAGTAGTAGAAATGTAACTCTGCTGCCCTCAAAATGTATTCAGGTGGAGAATGTAACATAGCATTCAGATCTGCATTGGTGCCGCAGCCTGAAAAACATATTTCCCAGATAACTGTTCCTATTTGTTTTCCAGGTGTGTTTGGTGAAACAACGTTAGTGAAGGAGGGAGAGTCTGTCACTCTGTTCCCTCATCTTACTGAAATAAAGATAGACGATGTGATAGACTGGAGGTTTGGAGAATTTCTCATAGCTAGAGTAAGAAATAACAATAACCCCACAACGTATGATAATGAGCTCGATGGGAAATTCAGAGGCAGACTGAAGCTGAACGGTCAGACTGGAGATCTCACCATCACAAACATCAAAACCACAGACAATGGTGCTTATGAAATAACCAACAGCATCAACACCATTAGGAAGACATTCAATGTCAGTGGTGAGTGTCTAATGCGTTCCCGTTTTTATTATTAGATTATTTACATAATTCAACAGAATGTCTCAACTTAAATTCTCTGAAATGGAACTGTTAAACATGCAAGATGTGCAACGTGTCCATGCGTCTTGATGAATCTGATTTCCAGTTATAAGAAATCAACTGGATGTTGTTTTA
>NW_015507239.1:0-1158 GCF_001515645.1 Sinocyclocheilus grahami
GAGCCCCAAAGGATACGGTTGGTACGCTCTTTGTGGAGGGCCCAGAGCGTTCCTTAGGGCGCTTGGCTGGCTGCGAAGTGCAAGAGGAGTGGCGGTCCCTGGGAGGTTGGTTCCTCGGAGGGGTTGTGATCCTCAAACCGCCCGAGCTACTGCCAGAAGTAGTCCTCCCCTGACTTCTGCTAGGAAGAGAACTAGATCGCGGCAGAGGCAACGGAACTCCACCCCTTTTGAGGTAGTGGAGCCTGTTCCGCAACTCCGAGATGGTCATCTTCCCGCAATGGGAACATGACTCATCCACGAATGCTACTTCAGCATGTTTAATGCCCAGGCACGTGACGCAGCAATCGTGACCATCACCCGGTGCTAGGTAACGACCGCATCCAGAAATGCACGGGTGAAATGGCACCTTTCAAAAAGATGCGTCTCTAAAAAGGCGTTCACCCTTGAATGCTCTTTTAGTTGTGCTGAAGCACACTGGGGAGATGGCCACCACAACACTACAGGGAGTAGTGCAGCCTGTAGTTTGCACCCACTCAACGAAGGTCAACCAACCCGCTGTCGTGCCGTGACACCCGCACAGAGAAGCTCCTTTGAGAGCGCTGACTCGTTGACACACGAAGCTTGGCAGGAGCAGAACGATACACCACTTGGCTCCGAAGCGAAAAGCTGATTATGCGCTGCACCGGCTGCCTACTTATACTCACGCTGTGATCAGCGGCAGCTGGATGCAATAATCGCATGCCAATGTGCGTTGACTTGTTTAGTTTACACTCGAAGTAGATTGGTCTCTCTGGCGAGATTCCAAATTCATCGGTCACCGACATGACGTCGAGTGACCAACTGAAAGGGAACATGAGTTACGTAATCAGATTACTTTAACTAGTAATGCATTACTAGTTAAAGGAAATATCTAAGTTTTTCAAATAAGTAACTCCAGTTACTTTGTTTCCCATGTATTGACTGACAGCTGCGCCCTCTACTGTACAGACGTGAATTTTCATTTCCTTAAGCCTGAGGCGTATGCATTTCACTTTTGGTGTGAAAGGGCTTTTACATTTGTAAAAGAATACATTTTTAATATTAAAAACAAACAAGCAAGCCCTGCCCAGATTTAAAAAGTAACTCAAAAGTAACTTAACGCATTACTTTCCATAAAAA